>NW_022884448.1:0-190378 GCF_011952205.1 Bombus bifarius
AAGATTCGAAAGTTACTGGAAAGACAAGGTGAAGATCTATATAATAACAAAAGAATATGTAATTGGGTTAATGATAGTAGTAACGTTCTTGTCTGATAGGAAAGATAAAATAAAGAATAAAGTATATGTATTGACTACTATGAACGATAAGAATACATAAATTTTTTATTATTTCTTTAGTAGAATTTTCTATAATGTACGTCGATAGAAAATTTAAAAATCCCAAGTTATGTTGTAATTGTAAGGCTGAACAGGTAATTGTAGACTAACAAAACTTTGTATTCTAAAATTGCATTAAAATATGTAAAACGCGAATGTGTACCTTCTGTATAACGTCTCACTATTCGACTGATGCGAAGAGGACCTTTCTTATTTAAAGAGACTTTTTGGATAAACAGATCTTTCGAATCGATGTTAAAGAGTTGCGTTTTAGTACACGGAAGAAATTAATGATTTTACGATCGAATCGTAATATGAATGATACTTTGTTTAAATACGTAGAATGTTTTAGGTAGACAGATGTTTTTAATCGCTCTATTTATATTAATTCTTTTTCGCCGTATCTTTTTATTATCCTTGTTGTGAAATTTCTCGTTAACAAACGTTGTCCAATATAACAATAAATTATCATAATACCTTATCTTCGCCAAATTAAGTTAATCTATATTTATTCTTCATCCTTTGTTAATATATATTTAAACTAAATATTACTCGTAATCCTGGAACATCGTGTACATTCCCGAACAGAAGACTGAAACGATATAAAATACTAGGTATACAAGGTAAAGAAAAGAAAAGAGAGAAAAATACAGAGATGGAGAGCATGAAAAGAAGAGGAAATATGACGGTGCGTTGAAAACGGTTGATCGTGAAAACGAAAGAAAATTCTCAACCATTGTTAGGAGAAGATACGGTCGAGAAATTTTTAACACATTTCCAAAACGGCGTCTCGTAGACCCAAGTTACCGAGAAGTAATACCATTTACGATTAAGTAAACGCAGCGATCGGTTCTGCAATTTATGGTGGTGCTACTCGCGATCTCAATTTCTCCAAGAAGCCCTTTGATCGCGGGTAATTCGATCGTCTAGGAAAAATATTTCCTTGTAATTTAAGTGGTGCCGTTGCCGGTGCTCATTGCTCTCTCGTATAAATCAATCGGCACTCTCTTAATTTTTATTAATTGATTGCTTCCTTTTACCGTAAATCCATCCTAGATAATGAAATTGATGTTACGGAATTACTAAGAAAAGAAAAAATTATGCTGTTGTTGATTGATCGAGTTCGCAAATAGGTACACGTGAATATTATTTGATAATATCTTGGTGAATTTTTGCTCAAATATCTTGTCAGGTCCTTTTAAAAAAGTTTTTAGATTTGTCATGTTTTTTTTTATTTTTATTTTTAGAAGAAGGTATAGGATAAAGTAAAACATGTAGTTTCATAAATATCTTGTCAAAACATCTCAAGAGAAATGCGAAGAAAAACAGCAGATAATAAATGAATTTTTTATTTGATACCGCGACGATAATTCCATTTCGAAGTACAAAATTTTCGGTGGTTAGTGAAAAATTGATTTCTATCCTGTTATGTACTTCTTATCGATTTTCTTTTATTTCGGTGAATGTATTTGGAATTTTTTATCGCACAAATGACATAAATTAATTCCTGTTGAATTAAAAAAGTTCAAGGATTGAAAAGATTTGGAAAGAAAAGTCGAGTAAAAAAATCTTCAATAGTATCTTTTCTATAGAAAAAATTCTTCCATAAACCAGTCTGTACTTCCGTCATAAAATTTTAATAAAACATTTACGACCTGAATGTTTATATAACACGGAGCTCTTACTTTCGTTTGCAATCTATTCTGACACAATTTGATAATAAAGATGTAGGAAAATTTGTATAATAAAAGTAAAATATATATAATTATGTAAAAAAGTGCTTTGCTCGTAACTCGTAAACATAAATTGAAAGCGATCGTAAAATTCACTTTGTTATGTTTCATGATAGGCTACGGCTAAGCACAAGTAGCAAGAAAGTTTCACTGGAGCAAATTGCATTAATTTCATTCGCCGCTGCAATTGCAATTGCTTTCTAGGTTTCGTTATTTTGCATTCTCGGCCACGGCTTGTAATAATTTTACTTAGAACTACACCTAAAATATACTGTTGCTTTTATAACGAGAAACAGGAAAATTGGGAAAATGAATCATGCAATAGGAAATACGCGAACAGAAACGCAAGATAGAATCGAGCGAACGGACGAACAGAAGTAATGTGAAACTGGTTAGAAATTGCGACGAATTTGTCGTAGAAGTTCTTGCTTTTTTACACGCAGAATAGTTACATTTTTTCTTCTTCAAACTTTTTCGTCATTGTCGTTCCAATTTTAATACGACTCATAAAATTTGGTGTCAGTTTTATTCGCTCTAATGTTGTATAATCGATATTTCGTTTCGTACTTTATTCCTCTCAGTTTTTTGTATTAAGTATCTTATAAAGTGTTGGAAAAGCTGTCTTATTATTTGTGAACGAGACGAACAATCTTACGCGTGAATATATAGAAGTTTTAACTTTTAATAGAAGATTTCGTAAATTTAACTGATTATGTTTATATTAGATTGATTTTTTTATTGTTTTATCAATTTGATATCACTGAGAAAAAGTCGAGAATATTAGGAATATTTAAAATCATAGAATTACGAATCTACATAAATATCATGTTCAATGTATTAAATTTTATATCTTATAGATAACTTAGTAGAGTCAACAATTATAAATATTATAAATATCCAACTAAACAAACACACTTGCTCGTAATCTTATCGTTCACAAAAATTCTTCAACTTTCATATCTCTACCAAAGCCTAGTACTTAATCCAAATTGTGTATACACAACGCACCATAATTTTGTGCGTTGAATAAACTCTGCACAACAAACTTTGCAAACAAACACGGTGAAGAATTGCTTCATAGCCCGAAGAACAGCTTGTCTGAGTGACACTGTAGGTACCTGCATGATTTCAGGTCGTCTTATCGAATCGTCTAGCCCCGTATCTTCTTTCCTCACTTGTCCAAATCGTCTCGTCTGCCCGTATAACCAGATACACTGTATAAATTACGGGACTGTCAGCGTGGCGTGAAAAGAGTTTCTATAACGCCTTTGATTCTCCTACGTCTATTAACGAGCTAATCGCTCGTTCCTTCTTTAACGACGTAGAGGCTAAGTGGAAAATCGCGAGATCCTTCAAAGAAGATATTTCGTCTCGTCGAACGTTTAATCAGATGTCCTTAGAGCCGTGCAATTTCTTAAGGCGTTTCTTCAGCTTTAATTGACCGTGTGAGTAGATGCATCCGCGCGTTCCACGCGAGTAACCACGAAAAAGAAAAAATCATTTGCGAATATCAAAGATGAAAAGTGTGAAAATTTTATTTTTATAGATGATGGATAGAGGGAGGAAGTTTTATAGGTGTTGAGCGCGATAGATATTTTATGAATATTACCCAGGCAACGATAGGAGAATGAAAAAATATTTTTATGAATACAGAATTTCCGTTTTACAGAAATGATATTGAAAGCACGGAGGGTGTGGAAACGGAAATATCGAAGTGGTTTTTATTGAATTAGTTTTTAATGACGCGTCAAGGATAGAATTATTAGTAAGAATTATTAGCTTATTAAATGCAGGAAGCTGGGATAAATTGATACAGGGACGAATTGATAGATTTTTTCATCGTTACGTATATATATGTCGGAGATGGAATAACAGCGGGATTTTCCGTCGCGAATGCTGGGAAAAACCCCCATCACCATAGTCAAGATTTTAATGTTTAAGCAATAAAAATAAGGAAAATAACTTTTAATGTTCCAACTTGGCTTTACGACGATGGGCTCAGGTTTAAGGTGACATAACGGGTCACCAGACGTAGCCACGGTCCTGGGAGGGCCGCGTACCTGACAGAGGTACGGAGTGATTTTGTGACTCTCCTTAAAAACAAGGATTGACCCGAGAAGCGGGGACAGGAGTATATAAGGGCAGGTTCATCTGGATTGGGGGAGTTTTTAGTTAGTTCGTTGGGCGAATTGCCGAGTAAGTCACGCTGATACTGGTCATCCCGTGGACCGTGGATTCGTTATCGAACCTGGATTCGTTGTCACCATCATCTCGGACATCCTATTGCCGTTACTCATAACCTCTTGTAGTGCCCATATTCGCACTGATAAATACTAACCACATCCGCGACGGTAAAGTAAGTAAAGGTTCATAGAACGCCCCAAAGTGCCAACCTGACAAGTATAAAGAAATACTTGTTTAAATCTTCGGCTCTAAAGTAGAACATGAAAGAAATCGAATTTCTATCATTGTATCAAAGAAATCGGAATGAAAGAAATATGAAAGATACATTTATATGTATAATAAGAACAAAAACATACTTTTTGTTTATATGTTTTATAAAACAGAATCATTTAAATTCACAAAAATATACTGTTGGAAATCTACACAATTTTTATGAAAAATCGCACGTTGGATATTTTGGTCGCTTCTCTTTTATCGTAGAAAAAATATTTTAGTATTATATCGCAATGAATTATTTTCTCTCTTTGGCTTATTCAAATTGACGTAATCGTCTTTGGTGTTGTTTAGGGATGGCAGAGACCTAGTTTGAAAACTTTTTGATGTAAGGAAGCTTTCGCTTTTAATAATGTCCCAAATGTTCAAGCGTGACTTTTTTTCACGAGATTCAGGATAAGCGACGTTTCTTTCTTTCTTTTTCCTGTTCAGCTATAAGAGCAGAAGGATTGCAGAGGATGTTTTGCCAAAGTAAAGATGGATCTGCTAATGGAACTTTTGTTATCAGTAGATTCAAGAGAACCGGCTTTCTTCAGCAAAAAGAGCGAACGCCTGAAGGAAAAAAGAATTCCTTTTAAGCTTCTTCCAGAGGTGGAACCAGATTTCGCGATTCCTGTATTCATTTCGATGAAAAAGATCGCGTGCTACCTTTCTTTTCCTCCTTTTTTTCGTTTAATTACCATTGAGATTTATAAATGGCGCATTAAAGTGTTAAGATATATTAAAGGGTTCAATTATGATGGAATGATTAATCAAAATGCTAAATGGTATCTATGATAAAAATGGCACTTTTATGTAGCATAATCATATCGTAAATATGATAAAGAGATTTTAAGTCTACGTTAATAATCTACTTCAAGTAGAGCAAATAAGTCGATGAATTCAAGTTTTGGAAAAAAGTAATCCAACAGAAAATAAGTGTTCAAGAAAACATGTAGATAACAGTGAGAATGAAAGAATTATGCACGCGGAAGTACATATGTTCCTTGGAAAATATTTATGTGTAGTTGAAGCAAACCTCCATTATGATTTAAAATACATAACAATAATAATAAAACAATATTGCAGATTTATGATATAAATCAATGATAGAAAACCAAAGAAATTATTTTAAAAAGCCACACAATTTTACGATTCCTTCCAGTTTTTAAACTAATTTACTTCCAACACCTTTTCTGAAACACATCCAAAGTACGATGGAAGTAAACTATTAGAATATATGTATAGAGTTACGAAAAATGACTCAATTAGTACTAATAGGAAGCAGTGAAGCATAACATACTAAACTCGAACAGCAATAATTTCTCGAACTCGAAGGAAATTTAGGATTGCTATTTCCTCGGAACGAAAACTTTTAATATCGTACGTACATTACGTGGGATAGTTTATTCGTTTTAATTTACATTTGATAATCCATTTAATGGTAATAACGTCGGAGATCCTCGTATCGACTCGATCGTTTCTACGGTGATTACGGTTGCTCTAATACTCTTGAGCAACGATAGCCAAGCAATTCGACTTCGCTCGTTTACTCGATGCGGAAGACCAAGGTAGCGGAACCGGAAGCGACTATCGTTCGGATAAAAAGGCGAAGCACGCTAATTAAGCCTTCATTAATGAGGGAACCGCTGGCTGGAGTACATAGCAGGGGACGTTTTCTAAGGAATAGGTCGTCGAAGGTACAGAAAAGGCTCATCGTGTGCTGTTTTGTACAACAAGCTTTTAGTAGTTACCGTACACGTTAATTTACGTTTTAGATACTATGTCGCAGAATTATTTCATCAACGATTTACTTCATGCTTTGAATAATTCTTCATAAAGGTGACTACTTTGTGAACAAATGCAATTGCAGTAAATGAGATGGTTTTAGTTTGTTTTTTAAACGGAGAGTAATGATTTTTGATTCTATTAATTAAATGATATCTTCGTGTATACGGTGATACATGAAAATCAAAATAAATCAGATGTTCCTTTTTTGCTTTCATTCGCAAAAGTGGAAAGCGGTATTTTAATAAATGTGAGACATAATATATATAATAACGAATAATGAAAATTACAATAATTAATCATTTTTGTGAGGAAAAATAAATCTATCTGTTCGAAGAAATAATAACGGTCATTTTGTTAGATAATATTCCCAAAAGCATCAGAAATCTTCGCTGAACGTGGTTCAACGCCTTGCGTCCCCATTCTGCCCATTGTAATTTTTATTCATTTCACGATCTAATTAAGGCAAGGATTTTATCCGCGTGAGAATGCGAGAAAGTATGATAAAACCAGTCGCGAAATTCAAGTTAAAGGTCTTCAGGAACAAAGAATGAATCATACGACTAATAGAAGTTTAATTTACAATTTAACAGGCGAGACTGTTCTCAAGTCACGTGATAGTTATCTCATAATAATAAGATTATCGTTTATGAATCTGTTATGATCTCAAATGGATTTGCAATCATCTTCGATGTTTCTTCTATAGGGTGTTAAAAAAATGGCTAATATTTATATAGTGTGATCCCAGGTATCAAGATAACGAAGACAGTTTCTATACAAACATTCATTTGAAGTTTATTTTTCAATGTTATAAGCAATTTAATTTTACGTTGATGGTATAGTGACAATTGCGACGAATACTAAGATTGAAAGCAAATATAAACGAAAGATGAAACGTAATCTTGTTATAGATAGAAGTAAGATCTTTACTATAACATTGAATGTATAAATTCTTTATTTGTGAAAGATTCTAGAATTTCTATTTAGATTTGTAATAAATATAGGATTTCAAATGAGATAATAATTTCGAAACGTTTTAATAATATTTTAATAATCTTACCTCGCTTTCTACGAGGTGTCCTAATATTTATGTATGTTTACATACAGAAAGTGTTGAAGAAATCGTATCTGTGGTATAAAATAAAATTGTTTATAACTTGAAAAATACTCTACAAAACTCTATTTTACACGCGAATTCTTTTCGCTGTTTTAATTTCTAGAATTACAAAGGCGTGATAAACATCTTCTAGATTTTTTAATACTCTGTATGCAGTAAATATATACGAATTTAATAAATATTAATAGTTTCCGCGATAGCAGGCAGATATACGCTAAACTTTTAATAGATTCGTTAAAAGTGTTCCTTCACGGAAAATCTAATTAATTTCTTTGCTCTCACGCGTCTTATCTGTCGACGACTCATTGAGAGTCATTCGAATCCTTTGGCTTTCTCAGACGCTGAAGAGAGTTGAAAAAAAGGAACATATGCATATTATCTAACGCGAATTTCACGAGAGAGGGACTGTGTACGAGTCATGCCTTGATTGCCCCGGCACGAACAAACTCGTAATCAGAGGCGTGATTGCGATAATATTTGCCCTGTGCGATATTCTAACACCGGCGCAATGTGCGGTCTTGTGCATATCTACGCTATCTGTTTGGATAAAGCGCGTCGGGAAGATGCGTTTTATGCTACTTTTCCAAGTGATTCTCTTTAATCTAAATACTGCTTTTAGCAACGAAATTCATAGATTTTCACACGCGATGAAAGTGTTACTGGAGGAATTGAAATGGTAAATGATGCTACCTAAGTGACAGAAAAGTATAAGTGAAATGTAAAATGAAGGTAGAAAATGAAGATAAAATGAAATTTTTAGTAGGAAAGGATATAAATTCCATGTGGATTACGGTAGAAAAAATTGCAAGCGCTGGAATAATTTATTTCAGGTCCTAGGATTATTACGAGATAAAGTTAAAATCAAAAGTGTCAACTTAAGAATATACATTTTCTGTTAGTACTAGGCACCTTCTAGCAACCTATATAACCTACCTACCAAAGTTTCAAACGTAAAAATATATTACGAAAGATGAATATTGAAATAAAGAAGAAAAATATATTATATGAGATGAATATAAGTGTGATCAATTAATATTAAAAATACGAGTTTAAATAACAATTTAATTACATAATATAGTAAAAATACAAACATGCATTGAAATAATCCGTATTATCTCACGATTACAATAATCATGGAGATTTCTGGGAAAAGGGTCAATTTTTGGTCAAATAGTTGAATTATAAAAGTCACTGCAACTTGAAACGCAATCCAACATTATAACAGGAGAAATAGCAGTTCGATCAATGACAATATTGGTATCAGAATTTGGGGAATATCAAATGGAAACTGCGGCAAAAGTAGCGCATTAAACGAGCACGAAATTGAAGCACGCGAGTTGAAAATAGAAAGGGAACGCGTACCCGCACGGGATATGAGGAGTATTATGTGGATTGACACGAATTACGAGAACTAGTTGAGGAGTAATGAATCTTCTATCCATGATAGAGGTCTGCTAGTTTCAACAAGTATACATTTGCATTCTAAAATAGAGGCCGTATAGTCAGTCGTTTATCAATGCAAAACGTATCAATATAAACCGGAGGATACGTTGTTTCTGACGAAAGCCTTTGTGTTTCCTTCGATTCGTAATTTATCAATTACTATACACACTTAGAACTATCAGTTAATAATACAGGAGATATATAAAGTTTCTGAATAAGATTCCTACTTGAAGCTTGGTAGTTCTATTTTTATTTAGGAGGAGAGGATTTAATTTGCGGTTGTATCTTTGCCTTATTCTCGTTGAAGAATTACCTTTGACTTTTATAAAACTACGCCTGCTTTTTAAATGTCTTCTTTGTTGACTTTTCAAACATATCCTCCAGCTCGTTGTGTTGTCCTTTTTACTCTCGTTCTAAGTTTGCCTTTACTCTAATATTCTTTAATTAATTAATTAGTTGCCATTAAGTACTTCGTGTATTGTTCAATGATTCAATGATACATTTGTTTGTTGATTCAATCGGCCCGATAATTTATTTTCATGTTTGTTTTTAAATAAATTTTATATAAGGAAATTATAATCGCATAACAACAAGAATTACGTGTATAAAGTGCAATACTTCTAATCATTCAGCCAGTTTCTTCACAGTCTTTTTCTAGAGTTTTTCTTTAGAGTCTGATCTTCCAAATGAAGCTTAATAATTTCCTAATAACTAATCAAATTTACTCTGGTTTTCTCTTGATATCCTAATAGTTATAAACGGAGCTGTATACAGTATAATCTTCTGAAGAGTTAAATTAAAAGTAAACAACGCTAAATTTTCTTTTATCTCTTCACGAGCGCAGATAAATTGCAATATAAACGTTTCGTTCGACAAGCTGCTCTGTTAGTTATTGCGATGTAAAGCAGGTAGGGATGCTAGCTGTTTAGACGAAATACTAGTAATTTAAAACGAAAAGCGCGGACAACCGCTCGAATATATTCGCTCACGTTTGTAAGTTACGGTGCATGAATAATTGCGATTTCATTTGCACCGAATAGGGCATTCTTAATGTCTTTTAATGAAATGTGGCCTGGAAGAATTTCATTTCGTTCGTATCTCGGCCTTCAGGCGACCGTAAGACTTGTGTCTGAATTGAGCAGTTGGAAATAGGAACGGCGGACTCCATTCACTTCCCGCTAGTTTCTTCGTATTAAAGAATGCTTTTTCCCCTCTTTTTTTTAAACGGGATGCGGAAGTAGAACGTAATCAGTTTTCGTTATTTTCTCTTAATTCTTTTTCACGCGATCATAATAGCACTAATTATAATTGTATTATACAAGAAAATGAAATAATCAAAAAAGAACTCAGAAATAGTTCAAAAATAAAATTTACTAACAAAACAGGAAAGAATTAAAGTTTATCGAATAGAAAAAGATAAACGAATTAAATGAAAATCAAATTTTCTGAAAACACTCCATCAGTTTCCGTGATAGCGCTCATAGATGTACGATAGCATGTTGTTCGACCCTGTTTCTTGTACAATTCCCTTTCTAAGTTAAATAACAGGTTGCATGTAATCAGTACATACAAGACTATCACATCTCAATTATCTAGGATGGTACTTAAGATAGTATTCATAAATATGAAAACTGAGATCAGACAATAGCTTGTACGGTCTAGGATGTATCTCCTTTTATAAATCGAAAGCAGAATAACCTTGAACGTAACTTTTGATGGCGGAAGACGCAGCACCCTCGTGGTTAATCACTTTTTTAATTGCTTCTTGGCGCGACTAAGATCGGCGACGGTGAATCGACGAGGATAGGAGTTGGTCGAAACACGTATATATCTTTCTGCTTTTTTACTTTTTGTTCGTATGCTCACGAGGAAGGGATGAAACGGAAAAAGCAAACAGCGTCGTGGAAAGCTTTTACGTATCTCATTTTTCCCCTCCGCCGCTTTAATCGACGATGGACCCTTTTGCTGGAAGTTTTATTTGCAGTAGAAAATTTACTCGTTTCCGTACGACGACGATGGAGCGTGCGTCCGACCTTCTGCAGTGACAGCAGAATCTCACCCTTTCGCCCTTCTCTTCTCTCTCCTCCGCTTTTGCCTTGCCTTTTTGTTTCGTTTTATTTTTTCCACATTTTTTTTACCCTTTTTCCCTGGAAGCAGTGCGTCGAACGACCGCCACGAGTCGAGCACTACTCAAACTTCACTTCTATGTGCGTGAGTTATTAAATTTTACGGGAACAGGGGAGGCCAGGCGGCCTTGCCCTTCGAAATTAATATTTCATCCGTTTCCGAACGGATGTCCTTCGCGCAACGCGCCAACGTCGCTGAACTGTCTTGCCGTTAGTTTTCTCGAATGATTCATTTTAATGTATGCGTGGAAAACAGTTAGATATATGTGGAGGTTGGCGGAGGATAGGGGTATTAATACTTTGGAGAAAAATTGAAAGGATCAAGTTTAAAGACGTTATCTTATAATACCGAATTTTATAAAATTGTAATAACTTGCAATTGACGAACTACGATGAAATCAATAAAAATATCAATTTGAGATTGGGATCAAGTTATACGTATAAAAAAAGTTAAGATATATGCAGCGTGATGAACGTTTGACAGTGTGAATTTTGAAAGGAAACTAACAGGTGAAGGTATCAAGAATCAAGTATTAGATTAAGTTGTAACAAGTTATAATAATTAACTAACTACATTGGAACGCGTTATTCTCACTATCCATTATCTCAAATCGATGCAACAATCTCGTATTAATTCACTCTCCAATTATAAACCCCATAATTTCCTTACATAAGTATTCATAATACATATACACTACCACTCGATCTTCCCACATTAAAACTTGTTACAATCCTTGTTATTCTCAATCAACACTAAAATACTACACCGTTAAATCTGTCAAAACATCGAAAAGCATCTTGCACATATCTTACACACCAAAAACGAACTAATTACTGTCAACGCAATTTTAAAATTGGAGCCTAATAAGAATTTCGAATGTTAGTACCGAGAATCACCGGCAGAGTGCGCAGCTATCGCGACCGTGGCGCGGCGAGCGGCAGCGCGGGAGTGGCAGTATAGTTTCGGACGCCGTGGCGCGTGCTTCGGGGATGAAAATTGCTAGTCGTTTTATTGACGATACACGATCGATGTGTGTCTTCGCTGTTCGTGTCATGCATTGGTACGATCTACGAACGGCCACACGTGTATATCCGATGAATATCTGGGTGATTTGCGCGCGACCGGTTCGTCGGTAGTCGCGGTTTGTTGACTCGATAACGTGGTCCCTCGGTGTGTTTGTTTTCCCCGTGGAGAAGTGCAATCATCTGTGGATTACCCCGAGCAGCTGCAACGGACAGGTTATTTGGCCGGTCGGACAAGGCCTCGTGTGCATCCACGATCCGTGAACTAGGCTGATCGATCGACGTGCTTCAGATTATATTTACCTCCGGCGACGCCAGAGAGAGGGAAGAGACGCGTGAGAGACGAACCTCGTGATTTTACGATGATTATTAACCCTTACGCAAGCCTCGTTTCTGCGCACCGGAACGCGCCCCAACTTTAAATTCGACTAATTATGCGCCATTTACAGAGGACGCTGCGCGACATCGCGCCAATTCGCACCGTAGTAGAGATGTAAGGCTCGAGATACAGTGTCTCCAGAAAGTAGTCGTGTACTTATCGTAGAAAATGTTTGTATATGTGTCGTGTGTGGTATGTAGAAAGAAAATTTTGAAATTTCAGTAGCACCGTGTACATTGGTACGAATATACCAGATTTTTATACGTTAATGGAAAATTTGAAGATGTGTAGAATACATATAATATGTATGCAAAAATAAGTAAAATATGCAAAGTATAATATTTGTTGTAATGTTTAGTAGGTAAAATGGTTCTATGCTTAGCTTTAACTTTTTTAATGTTACACTCGCAAAATATGAATTTACATAAATATTCGCAGCCTGTTCGGAAAATTCATAACAAAAGTTAAGAAAGATTTAACTGAAAAGACTTCGTAATATAAGTAATATAAGTTTGTAAAATAAATCACTAGGTGTAAGTTCATGAGAATATCTTGACAAATTTTCCATTTTCTCCGGTAACGAATTTCTTCAAATAGCAGCTTTTATAAGCTATTCAGAATATTTAATTTCTTACTTGTATCTTTCGAATACATGAAACGAACATACGAAATATATATTCGGATAGTGAAATTTAAATAGGTTTTTTTTATAACACATACAATATAACTATATAAATTTTCCATGGTAAGTGTTCAAATGCCTTGCCAAGCCGCTGTACGTGTAACACTTGAAAGTGATCGAGAAACGAGGTCGGTGTCTGTTTATAGCGGGATGCTTGAACGATGAACAGTGATTAATCGCGTAAGGGTTAACGTGATATTGTTTACTTGAAATGAATATTTTTGTCACGTGTGTTATAAGCATCTTTTTGGTTGCTCCAATATTGCATAATCGTTTAGATGGTTCTGGTTAACAGGTACACAGATATTAGAAAACTGAAAAGTTCTTACGTTGATCTTTTTTATTGGACTGTTTCGCTTCGTGTGACCTCTGCTACTTTATGAAAGCGTTATTGTTATATCATGACGAAAATTAAATAGACGAAAATGAAGCGTGATAAATAGGTCACTCATAATACTAATGCTTCTGTATACTATTTATAAATCTATCTTTTCTGTGCTTTAAAAAGCTGTATGTCCAATAATATTCTTGTTTTAAAAAGAAGCAAAGATAGAATCGAGGTAGGTTAAGAAAGAAACTTATTCGATAATGAGGTTAAAATTTTCTCTATTATCTGTCCATCAACTGTAGAGTCTCTTTTATTGCTCGAGATAAGATCGCTGTATCTTCAGCAACGAGCTAACGTCGAATAAAAACGATGATTCATCGTAAAACATTGAAAATTAGTTAGGAAGTTACATAGTCAATTACAGGAAATGTTATTCGCGTCAAGCTAATAATAATTTTGTTCTTTCCAAAGAAATTTTGAAGTATTTCTAAACACGGCAGATCGTATCGAGAATGTTGAATTTTACCTTGCAACGTGTTCTTGCGTTAATTTAGTAACCTAATTAAATACGCGTATCTAATCAACCCCTTATTATCGCGAATATCGAAGATAAATTTGCCACCATTTTTACCGTGAATCAGTCGTTCTCCCTCGTTGTTACGCAATATATCGACGTTTTATAATATCCATATGCTCTTCCTTGAAGTAATAGACGACTATCGGTGATATTAACATTGTATTTGTAAACTGAAAGTATCGTCTAATTTATTAGTAGCAATAAACAATTATTTTTGATCAAGGCTCGAATAAATGTTATCGATTTCAATGATTTACGATATTAAAGGAAAATTTAAAAAGTTTTTTTTTAGTCAGTTTTTAACATAACGTAATTTCGGTCAAGTTTATTTTTATTACATCTTATTATAGAAAAGGTAATATTAAAAAATACAAAATTTAGAGGTCTAATATCGGTAATCTTATCGTTTTATATTAATTACCTCATAAATAAAAACTGAACCTTTAATTTTTTGTTGTGCTTAGTTTTATAACATATTATTTCTAGAGATATTATTCAAAAAGTCACACTCTTGAATTTCCCGTATTAAATTTAACTTTATTTACTAAATCTCTAAAAAAGCTGTCGCGAAAGAATTCGAACAAAATTTTCAAACTTTTTCTTCAATTTGTCTTAAATGATCGACTTGTAAATATTTTTTCTACATGGAGATCCTTTTGATTTTTCAGACTTCAAATATAGAAGTTGTATTTTCGATATGATCAGAAATTCTCCCATTTTTCATATAATATTTTCTTAATATTAAATATATATGACTCTTGCCGTGTCATTGTTGATTTTTACAAACGATTTGATGAAAATCGTGGAAAGGGAGAATTACGATAAATTACCTGGCATCATATAATTCGTTTTCTGATAATCAGTGAGTTTCATAAAATTTAGATCCTTTGACGATGTACGATTTTATCGATATACATTACGCGCGCGTATAAACGACGAAATAATTTAAATCGAAGAGATACAGGCTCGGTGGATACAATTAATTGTTTCGTAATTAATCGCCTGATGAGAAATTCCCTCTCGTGATATTTGAAAACAAATGTCGGATTAAAACTGCGAGATCGGAGAAAGATTAAAATTTCTTCGCGAGAATAATTCTGCAATGATCAACCAGGCGGTTGTCTGAAATTATGTGGAACATGAATACGTAAAGTGGATTAACTAAAAAATTGAACAGTATCATTTCGTTCAACTTAATTTTATTTTTCAACTTAATTTTCCGCTTCTTCAGGATTATTGGCATATATAGTGCGGAAATCTTTTAAACCATCTAATGATAAGTTACTGATATTATAATGACAATTGAGAATATTTCAATTCCTTAAATCACCAACTTTTTTTTAGAAATTCCGTGATAAATAGAGCTCCAATCTAAGTGTAACAGGAAATTTATGGGATCATTTAGATTGAGTCAGAAGAGGAAAGGGAATAAGAAAAATAAGAGTAATCTGCTGTGTGAGAAATTGAATAGAGAATAGGAAAATCTACAATAATTATTAATGCTTGGATTTAATGTTTCTTAAGAAGTAGGTAATGACGAATCTATTAATTCATCAAAGTAAAACATTTTCAGTTGATGTGTGATTTTATACTTTTGCACATCGTCATACTTGAACGTGTCTAATTTCGATATTTATTCAACTCAAACGTAATTTCTAAAAATATAAATCTATGAGCAGCATATTATTTTTCTTAAACTTAAAATAATAAACATCTATATAAATAATAAATATCTTTTCTAGTCCTAATAAATTCATGTTTGAATACTTTGCATCTCTTCAAATATCTAATCGTAATGTTGCAACCGTTCTGTTCTGTTTCTGCTTTTCTACATTTCGACAAAAGATTTAGCGAAACAAAGAAAGAAAATAAACGAGCAATATGTTAGAACAAATATTATTCGCAATGAAGAGACTGATGATCTTTAACAAAAATATTGTACAATTTTAGATGTGAAGTAGCCATACCTTTTATAACAACCAATGTCTTAATCCATTAAAAATTGTAATATATCGTAGAAGCTATAAAATACTGCATTATTTCGTCGATGCTTTATGAAAATCTATCAATTTAAACGAAACAGCCTTGGTAGTTCATTTTAAAAACTTTATCGAAGTTTCCCGCTGTCGCCACACTTTATCCGCAATAAAAATGTTCATAAGCTGGTGCTGAACTTCCTAGTCACGCCCTGTTTTATTAATCGCCGATACAACTAACGTCGTATCATCGTGTATGGTCGTTTTCTTTTCCACAGAACACAATAGAGCGTGGATTCAGAAAAGGTTAATGTATTCGAAATAATTTTTGACGCACCCTAAAACTCTACTGTTCTCTCTTTCACCTTTCTCTATTCTTCTTGCTTTCTCTTCTTCATTTCCTTTTCCTTTTTTTTTTTTTTTGCGAACGATTTTAACATTAAACGAAATTCTCCCGGGACTCCGAACAGCCCAACAAAGAGATGTAAATTACGATCTCGGTCGGCTGTATTTTTTCCTACTTTTTTTCGTGTTTGCTCTGGCTAGAAAAATATGTGTGTCAACAGGAACTTCCCACGGTGTGCACAGTGCACTTGCACTTTTGAGCACGCGTTCGTGATCCTTGACCTAATTGACATTGTTCTGCCACGTGATGCTGCACCAGCGATTCATTCGAATTCGAACCTGACAGCAACCACCGCTCTGTGATTGCATTTCAATTTGAAATTCGCCGAAATTCCCGCGAATATGCGATCCGATGTTCAAAATCATTGCTAACGAGAACCTATGGTTTGCATTGAAAATGAGGAAATCAGAAATTTTCGGAAGGTTATTTGGTTATGGTAAAAATTCTACATTTTTTGTGTTTAAATATTTTAAAGGGTTTATTTTAAGTTTTGCCTGAAATTCTGGAAATATTTCATCGATGAAAAATTTTGAATTCAACACGTTATGCGTATGTAAACTTGTTTGATCGTAGGATATTTTGAGGCGAAGGATTTATTTGAAAACTGCTGCATTTATTATTTATTATACTTCAAATTGTTGACATAATGTCGAGCTGAATATTTTTTTGACTTATAAGTAGTTCCGAAACGAACTGAATTTTATTTTTATGACCAACGTTTAACAAACCGTTAATAAAGATTCTAATTTCTAACATTAGCACGAGTTTTGCCTCGCGATAGAACTGCAGCACAGAAATTCCTTTCTTTACTAGCTTCGATCGTAAAACACGTAACATAGCAAAATTCGTAAAAAATGTGTAGGTCAATTACGTTCTGTGGCTCTACATTGTTATATTTCCTATATCTCGAAACACCAGTTATATTTTGGAAAAAATTTTGAAAGCAAGAAATGTTACAACGAAGACAGTAATAACGTTAAGATAAACCTAATAATAGTATACAATGGCGTAACGTAACGCAACAGTAGTAACAAGTAATAACGTTGCAATAAAATGGATGAGGACGAAGTGAAATTCGCGATAGAATTTAAGTTGTTCTCATGCAGCAACTGTACCATCAATGTTCCAATTGTTATATTTTCAGACTTTTGCAATGAAACATTGTAGAACGATGTTACGAGTATTGTTACACATTTCTGGCTCTCTTTCGCACAATTGTACATTTTAATTCTCGTATACCTCGTATTTTTTTACTAACAATAGTTACACTTTTAAAATTTTACTTTCTGTAATTATTCATGTATCCGTAATACATTATTCGATAAATAGAAAACATTAATTAAATAAACAAATTGTCCTTTTTCGTTTATTAATATAGTAAAGAACATACTCTGTTAGGATATGTTTTCCATCAAGATTTCTTGCATTTTTCGTACAGGTACACAAAAATACGTACTTTCAACTCTTCATAGAAAATAAATGTTAATAATTATGTCACTTACTATGACACTGAAGCTGTGCGATTTGTAAAACTATATTTATCCCAGCTTCTCTCACACTATGCTGTGTAAAAAAAAAAGTTTGAAATTAAACGGTACTTTTCTCTGAGGGGAATATGTTGGAGATGCAGTGAGTGTCAGTTTGAAAGTTGGTGTAGTTGGAAACATAAATTGTATATTTTAATGAGCACGTTTTTAACGTTAAATACTACTAAACCAATCAAAATGATTCATATCAGATTAACAAACTTCTGCAAACTTTTTCTTACCTGTAACCTGTACTATCTCATAGAAAGGTTATAACCGCAAGAAAAAATTTCTTTTCTCAGCAGCCATAATTCACGCGAACAATTTCGATCGCGTGCTAGTAGTTTTCGCGTTGGAGAAAAATCTCGTCACCAATTAAAACGAAATTGTGATACGAAACAAAACGCTTTCACCGTAGATTTCATCTGAATTCGAAGCTGGCCGAACATCAGCCATCGTGGATACTTTCCACGTTGCCTCTTCCATCCCTATCCTCGGTTATGAACGTTATTCGAACGCGTGTAACGAGAAAACGGAAGTTACGAAACGAGCGTCCGCCGGTTTCTGATTTTTATCGACGTCGATGCAATTCCTCCGACACGGCCGCCGTAATATTCGTAACGCTGCTAGTTTCTCGTCTCAGATTTTCGTCCGAGACATTCCTGCCTCGAAATAGTCGTAGTTTTGAAGTTACAGGCATCGTTCCAGGCGAATATTCGAAAGGAATGGTCGCGTAGGTGAAATTGAGCGAGTTATTCGGATGAATCTCCTCGTTTCGGTGGAGGTGAATCGAACGAGATTTCATTTTGTTTCTTTACGATCAATTTTGCGCATTTTGGAGAGAATACGATGCTGGTCGGGGGAATATGTTGTAAATCTAACGAATGTCGGCGCATTTGAAAGCCTATGCAGATGGAAATATAAATTGTATATTTTACTGAGCATTTTATTAATATCAGAACTACCGAGCCGATTAAAATAATTAATATCGGATCGTTAAAAATATGCAAATATTTTTCATCGTTTCTGAAACAATTCTAGTTTATAATTTTAGTTGAGAAATAAAGAAAGCATATATAAATGTTTTATACAACTTGTACAAATAAATAAAGAAATAATGTACACAGATTAGAGATACGAATAAAAGTTACAAAATTGCTTTTATAGAGGATTTATATATTTGTAAATGCAATAAAGGTTGCTAGTGGTACGAACTAATTTACTAATGTAGAATTTTCAATGCATCAGGGAGTTCACTTTTATTACAGAATAGTACAGCGGATGTAGTGTTTCAAGTGCAACGTAGTGAATCGACAGTTTCTCATACAGAGTAAAACGGTGTGGTTGCCATTACTCAGTCTGTGCGTGAATGCGTAAATAATCGGCACAATGGGGAATCGAAATCAGGAAACAATACGAAAAATACCAAATTTTCCAACTGAAATCAAAATTTTAACTGGTAAAACGTAATATATAGTATAGTTCAATCCCGATGCATAAATAACATCAAATAGAAGATTAAATAAGCATTTCTTATTCAGCACGTTCGAGCGTAGGCGTCGTAGAAATGAATTTATATCGAAGTAAAATTTTGATTTTATTTATTATTTACTCTGTAAATTTATTTTAAATAACATTATTTGGATACCAATATATTTGGAAAATCTGATTTCTCAAAATAATATTTGCCAATTTATCTGTACATGTATCCTTGCTTTCAAATATAATTATTAATTATTTTAGTTGACCAATCGTTTATGTATAACATTTCTTTATTTCTCATTTTCATGCAACGCAAAATGTATTAAAATCAGCTACGTTTTATACAGAAATTAAATACAATTGTATCACTTTTCGTACGATATCGGCGGTCGTAAAGATGAGTTGGCAATTTTTCGTTACAGTTCGATGGGGCGCTGGTAATTTGTACGTGTTGGAAGTCTCGCGGAATGGTTTTTCGTGGCCATATTTTGTCACGGTTCGGTAAAGAAGTCTCGAAGTGACGTAAAACATACGCGGAGTGGGAAACCGATGGAAAACACGTACTTCTAGACTTCTCCTTTCTCGTTCACTCGATATCTCTGCTTAAGATCGACTTACAGACGTCTCCCGTGACTTTCAAGAACGTCGTGAATTTTCCTTTTCGGTAATATCACGTTAAAAAGATTACTTGTTTTACTATAGTAGACGTAATACATGTTGCGATTCATCGTCGGTTACACTTTTCACAAATTATCTTTTGCTGGTAAAATATTTTCGTTTAGAAAACTAGATGTAAAATTGAATAGACGAAAAACAATCCATGAATTGAGAAATTGAATTATTAACCTACATTCAAAGCTTTGTATTTCAAAAACAAAGAAAGGTAAACAAAGAGAACTAATTTCATTTAATTTCCTTTTTTATACGAAAGTAAATACCGCGCAGAAACAAAGATTAGTTTACCTTGTTCCTTTCTTTCTGAAATAATGCAAAGAAAACAGTTCCGAAAAGTTTCTGCTTCTTAACCGACCGAGTCATCGGTGCGTTTCATACGCATTGTATCGTTGTAAAGTCGAGCTTACTTTCGCGGAAAAGCTACAAGCTGCAATCGAGGCAAGAAAAGGGCTGTATGTGCCACGCAAAGCGGAAGTCTCTCGACGCGCGTGGTACACGCGTGGAAATGTGTTTTTTCCTCTAGCCATTCCTGGGATCCTCATCTGAGAGTCGTCGAAGACTTCTAAGGTCGAAGCGAGAATTCGTCTTACTCCGAACCCATCGCCGAGTAGAATCGCCTTTTCGCGAGACGAAGATCCCCATATTCCTTCCGCTTCCGCTTCCGCTCCGACGATGACTTTACAGCGATGTTGTGAATTTTTCTTTCGGCCTTCGAAGTTTCGAGAAACTTCGAAACACGCCAAATATACAGGAACATCGCGATATTCGTGATATTGCTGACAGAAGCCTCCTTTATTTAAGACATTTAACAATTTTGCGCGAGCTTACAGATTATTTGTATCTTTCTCCCCAATATTACATCGAAGACTGTTCTTGTGCATTTGTACGATTAAAAAAATGGAGTCTGAATAGGGATTTGTTTCACTATTTAAATGCAACCCTATCTCAGATCTTCGTCTTTTTTTAGAAATAATTACGCGTTAGTTACTTTTGTAATTTCTTGTATCACGAAGATTTAAGAAACGTTTAGCTCCTTCAGTTCTAAACGTAACATTGGAATCAGATTGTAATTCGAATTTTCAAATCATAAACTTTGAAATCATTCTTTTCTTGTTCGAGTACTCGACTAATGCTTACACTGTTGGAGACAGATCCAATTGCTGCAATTATTGCAGCGTCTCATTCTAGTTACTTCCAGCTGTATTATTAATAAATGTCTTAAAACTTTCGAGCGAGGTTGTACATACATAGTACATGGTAGTAGATACACGTAACATCAGCAAACGATTCGTTCTCCAAGCGGAGCCAGAATGGTCGATTCTTATATATACATAGTCTCAGCTCTGTCGGCTCTCCTCACGTTTTGTTACACGTCGTTGCTCCGCTTCCTCGTTTCTCTTGCTTTTTCGCCTCGTACGAGCGAGTACATGCGCGCGGCCTCTTATTTCTCTCAAGTGGAGCGCGCATCGCATCACATCGCGTAGAAACACCGTCTGGACAGTGCAGAAACAATACTAAAACGCGTCAGCCAGTCATAATTAACATGTTCACTGTTCACGCAATAATCACGAATATCTGATTCTTTTTGGAGATAACTGTTTTATCCTTGGATAGGACAGCGATAATGAATGAACGAAGTTTTAACTTTTTAAACTTTGAGGGTGAGAGAAGTAAATCGACGTTTTCCATTTTAGTTGATTTCACATATTTTTGAAAAATGCGCGGGAACGTGTACAATATGTTTCGCGATATATCGTCAACGATGTGCCAATTATCGATGAATGTATTTTGTCCAGAAAACCATGTCGTTTCACTGACTTTTTTTTGGAAGCTCAATACGATTCGCGCGGTCCATGTAGGTGAAGTTTTCACAGCAGAAAATGTCCTGATTTCGTCATCAAGAACATGTAAACGTGGAACGATTGTGTTTATTAATGCGATTATTTTGATTGAAGATAAACAACGGCGATCGTTCGATTGGAGAGCTCGATGAAATATTCGTCGCTTGCCATTTCCATGGCTCGTGTCTCGTTTCGTCGCAACCCTTGACGATGAATTTTTCAACAAGGTAACCGCCTCGTGTGCAACATTCAAATTTATTTAAATCTTCCTTGAAACAGAGAACCAGAGAAGGAAAGTCTCGATTTAGCACGGTCAGAGTCAGCTGGTTTTGTCTCGTGAAATGATAATATTGGGGTTGTTGGGAATCTTTTATTGGCTGTATAGATGGCGAGGAGTGAATTAGAAATTGGAGCAATTGTTTTTCGTGTTTAGGTAAGAGCGACGTTAATTTTCAATCCTATCATCGGTGTAGAATTATTATTTCATGTCAATCTTCATCTCATAAATAGAAAGATAAAAAGACGCTTCTTAATAATTTGAAGGAAAACTATAATATAAAATTCAGATTACAAATCATGAATATCCCGAGGAATTGTCTCATATTTTTCAGATTTAAGAAACTTCTTGAGCAGAGGAAGGTATTATTGAGTCGATGATTTCTGTCTTTATTTTATTATCTTGATCTTCTTTAGATAGATAGAAATACTTGTTAATTAAAAAAAAGCCTTCCAAAGACTACTATCCTTACTCAAACAAAGAAACTTTCTAAAAAACATTCCTAGACAGATGTTCCATCTAAAAATATATTATATCAATATACAAAGATAAAATGGACAAAAGGATCAATAAGTATCATATCTCATAAATAAACTCACTGTTATATTCCTATTAACCTTTATCCATTGTTTGTCATGATGATATCCACTCCTTAATACTTTTTTCTCTCCACTCATTCGAATGACCTCTTCTTCGAAGAAGCCTCATCATCGGTCGATATTCTGCATAACTCACGCGGTCACGAACAGACGAATTTCAGAGGCTTTAGCCTTGGTGTTGTTCAGACGCAGGGTTAATTGCGCTATGGAGATGACGTACCCTTGTTACATAACGTCATTTCGATATCAATTCATCCGAGGGCGAAACACCACCATGCTATTCCTTGCCACTGGTAGATTTCAACCGATTTGCAATTACGAATATTAGGGATCGCCGAAACTCCGAGGATTCGCGATTGGGTGATTCGCGAAACGAGCGGAATTAATCGAGTTCGACGCATGATAAAATCGACTCGATCGTGAATATGTTTGCCAGAATGTTCCTCCGACTTATACACGCGCAGTTGATTTTATTGACGCCGATTATCGATGCAAGTATCGATCATGCTCGTCAGATGGTTTGACTTTTAACGTCAGGCTTTTTATGGTCGACGAATCCGTGACGAGTTTAATCTGATTAAATCTGTGGCAAGCTGTCCAAGTGGAGACTCGATGCTGCGTTATTAATCTTAAATAGCTGTTTCTGGCGTGTGGAAAATATTCTTTGGGGCGCCGTGCTGATTATTTCCATGGTTATATTTATAAAAATGTTTTACAAATGTTGTACAATGAATCTTCAATTAATATGACGAGATTAATATCGTATGGAACAAAGAAATATAAATAAAGTAAAATGTTTAAAAATCGTAACAATTTTCTTCTATGACCCAACGATACAAAGTAAGAGTGAAATATTTGCTCTTAATCTAAATATTCATTAACAATGTCAAGTTTCTTCAAATAATTACAAGACGCTCCCAACTACTAGACCGAGGATTTATGCAAATTTATGAACACGTTCAAAGAAATAGCAACGAAACAGAAATTTTCCTCGCTCTCTGATTACGATAACAAATGCTTTACCTTGAATGTACATTTGTTACTATACATTTTTGCGTCTCTGAATTTTGTATGAATGCATTGACATTCAATAAATGCATTCACAGTCTAGATATCACAGTTCGACTCGAAACGCTATTTCCTCCATCCAAATCTTGTTTCGCGTATATCTTCCCTGGAAAAATTCCAAATTATCTCGATCGAAGACGCAAGTAATTCAAACGAAGTTTGCCAGATTGTCGTTTTTTCCTCGTTTTCGTTTTCCCTGAAAAATCTAGGATTCCGACACGTGTGGCGGATCAGTCAACGAGGCTGTTTCCTCTACGAGAGCCTGGTAATTAAGTTGCTAGCAGTAGCCAATAGGACGCTCCTTGTTTCCTGCCGAAGGATGAACACGTGCGACAAGCTTCTAGGAAGTATTTCGACTCGTTCAACCTAGCCTTTCTTTCCTGACAGCTTTGAGTGCTGATGTTACATAAGACAGACGCGGATGCACCCTTTCTCTTTTTTTTCCTTCCCCGTCACTTAATTTAGAATGTTTACTACACTACGAAACTGATTAGATGGAGTAGTAGCCGGGTTACTACTATTTGCGTCATTAAAAAATTAAACATTGGCCTTTTTCTTTTTTAAGCTTGACTTTGTTTCACGCGCTGCTGAAGCAATTTTAACGATATTTAATTCGGTATTTTAGAATATTTTTAATTATATGTGTGTTTCAATTATGAGTTTGTACGAGTTGTATAATTTGTATATTATTTTACAAATCTGTAATTTATTTAGAAACTCTCTTCGCACAATCCTATACAATTTGTATCAAGCAATTCGTGTACGAAGTATACCTGTTTCTTTTAGTTGATAGATTAGTATTAAAAGATTAATCGCTGAAGCGGAACAAAAAGACAGTACGTTTCAGCGAATTTCAATCGAGGCACTGAAAAATCAAACTAATTAATTTTATTTGCTCAAAATTTCTTCCTTTCAGCTGTAGAATACACGATTATGTACCGTTTCGTTTATCGAAAATTCAAAATTCTCTAGTGCAAATTAATTCGTTTGACTTCTATACGAAGAAAAAATATTTGAATATTTAAAAACCCAATAGCTTTTAATTTTTGCAAGTTTTTGTGTCAGTCGTAGTATTTTTTACATTTACATTCTGATTCGTGTGGCGATATTACGATGATTTAAATATCTGTACGAAATCGGCGTTGAATATATTGTATTTTCATAAAAGCAAGTAGAGGTAAATAATGTACGGTTTACGGTTTCGGTTTCGAAATACGCGTACAAACTTTCTTACGTACGTTTCTACGAGTATGATTCATTGTTTTGGCATAAGCGAAAGTGCAGTATTCTTTGCTGCAAACAAGCGGTATCCTTTTTTCTTGCGTAAAATTCTAACCAGCCACGAAGCTATAACATTTCGTAAAGTTTTCTTCTTTACGAATAATTGTTCGCGATCTAATACGTATAGAGTTCCCAACAAACTTTAGATCCACGTAATCTCATTCTGTTTCCAAAATCTCTTTAAACTGTTCTTTTGACATTGTGTGAGATTTATGAATTAACTTTTCTGTAGATTTATTATTACAAATATCTTTGTATAATGTACTCTCATATATATCTACATATATTTTTACAGTCTAACTGTACAAACACTCTTGTCTCTTGTTGTACTTTCATAAAATCGTATGATCGTTGTAAATTTTCTCGAAACACGAGCGACCGATCCAGGATTACAGAGCAGGATTCTACTGGACAAAAAGCGCGTAGTAAAGGGGAAGTAAAAGGGAAAATCCATTCATCGGATTCGTCATCAATGAATTAAAATTGTTCGACACCGGTATCGTCGTCGATTCGTGTGCAGATTCCAATCAAAGAATTTCAATACGTATTTTCTGGCCTTGCGAACGATCCTCTTTTGTTTTCGTTGCCGGGTGAATTTCGGGGCTCGAATTGTGCAACAGAGAATTTCAGGATCGATTCACAGGCCCTCCATCAACCAAAATTCCTTTTTGCTCTTACGAATTAGGGATGGGATCGAATGTACGTCAAGTGGTATCGGTGAAAAGTGGTCATACCTTTTGTGAGTATTTGAAAAACAAATAGTATCAAAGAAGAATGGATGTTTGGCCTTTAACGAATGGCATCGAATGAAGCCGCGAATAGACTGATTTTACGCGTAAAAACATATAGAAAGCGTAGGAAGGTCGATTGATGTCAGACTTCGTTTTTTAAAGTGATTAAATTTGAAAATTTTCTGGATCGGCCACGAGCACTATTAAATTTTGGCTATTTTATTTCAAATCTTTTGATAACGGAATAATAGTTTAATTCTATCGCACTTTCTAAAACAATCGACAAATTATCGTTATAATCTTTTTGAAAATCATCATAAATTCTACCATAAATGGAACTATATATCCTAATACATAATTTTAACTAAATTTAAGGAAAATTAAATTTCCATGAAAAATTACGAGTTAGCCGGTTCATCCACTGTAACAGCTTCGACACTAATTCAAGATTCAAAGCTCTTTCGGCTTCAAAGCCATTCAAACTCAAAAGCAGTCCGGGTGAAACCACGCTTTGCACGATTGAAATGAAAATGAATCCATTACGCGGTTGCGCTGTCAATAATTAATCGACGACGAATTAATGGAATTAATTAACCGATTGTTCGTAGCGGTGCAACTTCAGTTTCCATTGGGATAGAGAGAGACTGAAGTAAAAGATCGATTGTACGCGATTATCGTCGTTGACTACTTGAATTTCGATGCGTCTCATCGACTCGATTCGTTTCGGTCGGACGATAATTTTAATTTCACTATCGTTGCATTGCCATCAGTCGGTACACGGCGATTCTCTCGCAGTTGCTCGAACAACCGGCCTTTTACGATGAGCAAGCTGTTAAATGTTTCATTGGCTTTTAGGCAACCGTCGTTTAGATGCCTGCTTGCCTGCATAAGAGAGGGGAAAATTTGGTTTCTGTTGCGATGGGGATAAATTTGAGGTGGGATGAATTTGTGAATCCAACATAATTTGCCTCGGTAACGGTTGTTCATAAAGATATCGTATCAAGTACTCGGTATGTTTTATATAAAATTATGTACAATTATTTATATAAAATTATATAATTATCGTAAAGTATATGAGTATTGTAAAAGTGTCTTCCTATATATTTTATATCATACTTTATTTATTTCAACAAATTTTTGTTGTAGTTAAACCAACGAGACAGTTAAAGTTATAAAATCAGTTTGAGTTTGAGTGGCTTTAAAACCGAGACGGCTTTGAATCTTGAATTAGTGTCGAAGCTGTTACAGTGGATGAACCGGCTAACTCGTAATTTTTCATAGAAATTTCATTTTCCTTAAATTTAGATAAAATTATGTATTTAATTCTAGCTTGTGTAAATCTCGAGCTTACGGACATTTATATAAATTAGTATATGATTCCAACACAAAATGATTAACAAACTCGGTTAAAGATTTGTTTCGTCTACTAAATATCATAATATTAGCTTTGTCTTGGATATTTTTTCATATTCTTCTTATATTTATACCTTCTCAGCGCGCAGTCGAATTAAAAAATTCTCAATAAAAGAATCAATAAGAAATTATGGTCGAAAACCGACCCACAAAGCAAAATAAGCATTAAATATGCATACGAGTACAATGTCCAGGGATGTATTTCCCCAAAGACGTACATTAATTAAAATTGATGGTTGGATAGGACATCGTTGGAAGATTCCAATTAACTGTCGATGATAACGATTAAATTTTCTTACCAGCGTTACCTGGTGTACGAAATGCTGGCATTATCGATTTTTTCGCCTATTTTTCCCCCTTTACCCCGTTGAGCTGGGTCAGTGGCCTGTCAAGGGAAGAGAGAAGAGGATCTGCCTCTGTTGGAGCATGAAGGCGGATACACCATCAATTCGCCGATGCTCTTCGTAAATATTTGCAACTGGCTGTTCGCTCGGCGGCTTTTCAGGGACGCGACGGCGTAAAAATCGCAACGTAACGCGTGTTACGTAAATATAAGCGCGTACCGAGGCGCGACGAAAGGATTTTCGGCGAAGCACCCGTAACCCGAGAACAGATGCCCCTTTTTTCATTCACCTCCGACCCCATCGCCTCGATAGAGATCCACTTCACGGGGAAATTTGCAACTGTTTCGTTTGCCCACTCCATTCTTTTTCTCTTTCTTTCTTTCTTTGTTCCCTCTGAATATTGTCCGCTTTTTAAGTTGCTTCGATGTACGTATAGTGTACGTAATAATAGACGTGTGTAGATATATTTATTCATTTATTTATGAGTTTATTTTGAAGTAGTTCCGTTAACAATGAAATACAGTATATGTAGAGATTAATTCCTTTCCTTTTGTTTAAATATTGTTAAAAATTGTGTATTATGAATTGATCTCGTTTTTTATTTAGTTAAGATCTTTGAAAATCCAAAAATACACCGAATTTACGTAACACGCAAAAATATATAAAATATTCAAAATATAGTTAAGTAATTTTCTATTTAGGTTCCATTTTGTGTAAATATTTGCACTTTGTTAACGATATATTGCTAATCACTATCCCCAATGTCTATTATCCAACGTGTATTATGTTTTTCATGGTTTTATAATCGAATTAATTGAAAGCTGATAATAGGAGATATCGATTTCAGAAAACTGATTGGTACATAGAAAGTTGTTTACGTTGCTCTCAGTTTTGTTCGCTTTTTAACTGGCTTCGTTGTGTAAGGTACCTCTTCTCTTCTTTACTTGAGCGATATCCGATCGCTTTATCGGTTTCTCATGGTTTTTTACGTTGAAGGTTGAAATTTTGCTAGTTGAAATAATTGCAGGGCGATAGTAAAACTACAGTTGTTAGTTTAAGAAGGGTGATTAATAGGTTGGTAGTCGTTTCTATTACGTAACTGGAAGTTCTGGCGGAAATTAATTAAGAATTTTACGCGGTATCTTTCCATTCTCGAACAGTAAATCGCTCTTCAAATATACGATTCCTTAATTAATTTCAGTGACGTAGAAAAGTTAGATTATTAAAGGATTGAAAGTACTATTTCTGATTCTTTGGGAATTATTTTTATTCGGAGTTTATCTTATATTAGCTGGAGATCGTTTTATATAAATTGAAAATATAGAAAGAACACTTTGTTACTCGAAGTTGACAAGTGGATTATTTTTATATAAACTTTATATAAACTATCGTTTCGTTATTTCTATATAATCTTAGACTTAAATAGTTTTAACGTTACAAGTTTAGATTATTAGATGGTTGCAATTATTAAAATATCCTTTATCAGGTGATTAAGTAACTAGATCGTTACACGACTGGAATTATTACTTCTAATTCTTAAAAATTTATTTTTGTTTCAAATTTATTTGATATTAGTTGAAATCCACAAATCTAAACCAAAGGGTACATTGCACATTCAAAATTGACCAGTATATCTGATCAATGCAAACATTCTGTTCCCTTTTTATAATTCTAATTACAGACTGCGTAATCTCCCTAATAGCCTTATCGTTTTCTTTACCCTGTCTGTAGACCCTATCGATTTCTATCTACCTCTGTATCTCCATCCATTCGTAATTTATACAGCTATCACGTGTTAAAGAATTAAAAATACGTTCCCCTGTCAATAACAATAAACTTAAATACTCGGCCTGGTAACTGCCGTTAAAAATTAATAACGACAATGAAATACGAAACATTTTCGCGAATTAGCTCGAACGTTATCCTTTATTATCGAAAAATTGTCTCATGGTAATATCACTCGTGAAATTAAAGCTCTTATCTGACGCGCGCTGGATATTTCGAAAATCTCTTTTCTCTTGCCAGCCAGGTGGGATTTAATGAGAAATCCGCGAACGAACTGGCATAATCGCGCGCTGCAAAATTTTATTCGCGCTTTATCACCAAGAGGATACGTGGTCTCGCTTTGTTCGGTGTAATGAAAAAAAAAAAGACAGACCGTTGTCTATTTTTTATTCATTAAAAGTTTCGGCCCCCTTGCATGTCCGCTCAGCTATGCGGTTACCCTGTTAAGCAGTTACGAAGGTGTGTTAATTAATCCTAGGCTTTGAGCATCTAAATATAGGTGGGAGTGTGTGAAAAATATCGAAGAAGCGTTCTGCAAAAGTTTCTTTGGCAAATTATATAAAAAGCCAGGCAAACGTAGTCAACTTCTATGGGAATTCATCGTGTAGCTGGTTATTTTAACAGTGGATGAACCAGCAAGGAGTAAATAAATGTACGGAGGCCATGTGGTAAATAGATTGCGGATGTTTGTGCATTTATGGGAAATTTGAAAGTGCAAAGATGTATAGAATATTTTTAATGTGCAAATTAAAATTAATGGAATATTTAGTAGACGAAACAAAGTTCTATTTAGGATAAAAATTTTTACCAAAATCTGGAGTCTTATTAGATGTTGCGAACTATCTCACTTTGTTTCGTAGTTAAATATGTATTCTCTTCATTTTCGACTGTCACAACATTTTTTCTTTCAAAATTCCGTGGATTTATCACACTGTAAACGAGGAAATTGTAGCAGCTCTGCACTAAGAATCTGTTAATTCTAGAATTGATAAGTTTCGCTTCAACGTAGCACAACAAACTGGTTAGTCGTTGGAAGAGTTCGTGAAATGAAATGGAAATTTCTTTGATTAAATATAATCGCGATAATTGTCTCATTTAATTGACGCGCGTAATATATTTACAAAAGTTTTCTAGAATAAATATTCAGATATTTTCATAAATGATATTTTATTTGAGAAATAGTAAGTTTTATTTGAAGGAAGAGCAGTTTATGTGCATCAACCTAATAAAGGTGAATATAAAAGGCATTTATTCTTCACTTCCCACTGTTTTTATGATATATGAAGAGATGCCAAGGAAATATGTCTTGTTTATCAATTATTATTAATGTCAGATAATGTCAGTACTCGAATACACGTTGTTGATGCTGTTACAAAATAACAAGGCCCATACTGCAATTTCTCTTTTGTATATGTCGTCCTTTCACCATGGATACATTTTCATCGTGAAAATCTATAAAGCTCTCGTATTATTTGTGTACAACGTTATTAAATGTACAGGCTCCCTTTGTGCAACATTAGTACGGTGCAATAAAAAGGAATAACGAGCAATTAGTATGGAAAAATATATTAATTCAATATAAATATTTAATCTGGAGTGTATGTAACACACACACATTTTGCCGAGGAAGACTGTCTTTTATCTCGGTTGTTTTGCATCTAGATGCGCCGTTTCGTTTTCATAGTTCGAACGATGCTAAGCAGATTCGAGAATAACGAGCAAGAAAGATAGAAATTAACCGAGAAACTATAGCCAGCGATTGCTGGATTCCCGCGAATTCGCATTAATATGTAAATTACATAAATGCATTTGTTTTATTTTGTTTATATACTCTTTATGAATAAGAGGAAAGAGGAAGGTAGTTAGTAGAAATACCATATTCAATAGTCAATAACAATTTAATATATACATAGATTGTAAGATCTGTTCATTCTATACGGTGTAGTATTAGTTTTCATTAGCAATATTTGTATTACGTCATCAACTAATTATATTGCCATTAGCCAAGCTTTTTTAAGAAACCACGTGCAATGGTTTTTATTGTCTAGAAATTTATATCGTTAGACATTAGCTTGTCTTGAAAATTAGTAGAGCGCGAAGATTTAGCTGAGCGGAGAAATCTTGCAAAATAGGGAAGCCATTCAGAAACATATTGTAGAATGTTCTAATAAAAAACGATTATGAAAGTGATATAACAGAGCTACTTAGATGATAGAAAAAGTTGCGAGAAGGAATAACGACAACGTTACACCACACTACAGTAATTACAAATCAAGACCTACGAACCACAATTACATGCTTGAGAATGGCACAAACTTTCTAATACAACAAATTAGAGACGAAATAGTAGTTGTAAAGTACAGAAAGAGATAAAATGAACATAGATATTGTTTAAACAGAAAGAGGAATCACAAAGAATAAATATTTTACATCTGTATATATAAATAAACGGGGATAAGAATAAGCGTTTCTTCCAACTTTCCTACGTCTCTTCGCACTTACTTGAAATTAGCACGTGAACCATATGACAATTATTAAACAAATTCATCATCGGTGTAGACACAGGTTGGAAATGCTGCGTAAGCTGCCGGCTTCTTCCAATATTCTAGCCCCAAATTTATGGCCTCCAGATTGCTCCGAATGGCAGCTGAGCCTTGGCAAACACGCACGTAGATTCATCCTGACATCAACACACGTTTGTATGTACACACGTTTCAGGTTGATGGGTCCAAGCACGAATGACACTCCCTCCAGTTTGACCGGTTGGCTTTCGGTTCATCCGTTGATTAACTATCTGCATGCGTCCAGAGCTTGCGAACATCGTTGCAACACACGTGCAAACGTAGACCAACGCGGAGTTTCTTGCGTACGATGGACCCGCGTAGTCTGTATTTCTCGTTATTAAGAGGTGATTTAATTGCAAATCGATTCGTAGTCTCGAGTCCAGGCGAAATAGGATGGCGATGACGTTGGTTTGGCTAGTCAGCTCTTTGAATCAGAACATATAAATGTACATACGTAAGTACATTTACACGCTTTTAAGGAATATATTATGTGTGTTGTACGAAACGTTTCGAAAGTTCATTACCAGTTTCTGTCGAGTTCAGTAGACTGCGGATTTTTATGCGATTATGAAAAATTTCAAGGTACAAAAATGCATAGAATGCCGATGATATGCAAAAACAGAATAAAATATCTAAAGCCTCTTTATAATGCTTAGTAGGTAAATCAGAGATCACAAAAATAAAATGTAGACAGTTAATTATTTATTCTATCGGCAAATCTCAGTATTCAGTGAGGCTGTATGTAACATTTATTAAATAAATGTTGCGATAATAAGTCTTATTATATACATAATTAGTATTCCTGCTGTGTATTAATTCTTTTTATATATAAAATTTAGTTTTATTTAATTTCTAGATATAATATATTTTTTATATATTAAATATACGTTTGCAATAAATATTTTGTAGTTTCTGTTTAAATATCTCCATAATAAATATCTTTGTAAAGATAAAGTATGTACATGTCTAGATGCCTTTGAAAAGTAGTTGTGTATGTCCCTACGTGGAGTAATGGGGTTCCACATAACTTATCAAAGGGTTGACGAACGACTTGGCTAATTTCCGAGAGCATGTATTATACATGTACGTATATGGTCAAGTGGAGGCACGTTGATGTAGGGCTGCTTTTTAGACATTGATCTCTGTCGAGTGGAAGTACGATGGTTTGTTTTTGTTTGGCCACAGGGTGGATTTTATTTGACGAACGTAGTTTCTGCGTTTTGATTCTGGGGAGATTTATTGGTAGATAGAGGTTTTGTTGAAGATGTATAGAGTTTAGGGTTGATACTGTTTGAAGTAAGTAGAAAAAGCGACGTTTGAAGAATATATGATATTTTTGGAATAAAAGATGAAAGCATAATAATATCATTACTTTATTGGAAGTTTTCTAAAGCGTGTAGCTTTATATTGTTTATCTCGCAAAAAGATTCTTCGATTTGTTTTTCAACATTATAATTTCGTTGTTCTAAATTAAATACGTGAAAGTATTTCAATGAATTTCTGTAGAATTTTTTACGTTTTAAACGTACGAATATCAAGTCCAGTGTGACATTTGGCAAATCAATTGTTAAATTTTTTATGGACTTTTATATAAAATTAATAAAAAAATTGTGTAGTATTTTTTTAAAAATGTCTGTCATCATTTGCCAATCTCTATTGAAATATTCACTAAAAGAAGTATGTTATTTCTATTTAACAACATTAGAGATTCGTTGGTGCTAAGTGTGCTTTGATGAGAACTGTAAATTTGAGTTGGAACGTTTATTGGTTTCAGAGTTTCATTTCCCATTGAAAAGTGCATCATCCGATTGAATGAGGATCCGAGAATGCGACGTTTGTACCCGGTTGATAATGCGCGACCCTTTATCAGGAAGTGGTTTCATTTCAAAGTAATTTGTAGTGCCATCGACGATTCGATTCAAATCGCTTCAGAACTGCTGTATCACTGAAACTGTTTATCGATGATAATGGTTTGCATGCGACATACAAATTTATGCTTTCAATACATTCGTATACTGTCTGCATTAAAATTTAAACAGTATTGAAACGCATGTAACACGCTATAGGCGTTTTAATCAACGAGATATTTAGTCGCAATATCGTTTAACAGATCTTTACTCAATTAGTATATTTCGTATTAAATACTTTAATACCGAGAATGTGACTAGTAAATGTGATTTAAACTTTATGAATTAAATGTTGATTTTGTAGAAATAGTAGGAGTTAAAGTGTAAATTTAGAACCTTTGACTTTCCAACAAAACAGATACACTGTATGAAAGACTTCATTTTTCAGAAAGATTTCATTATTTAAGAAAGATCGTCTTTAAAAGGAATTATAAATTTCCGAGACAATAATCAAATACTTTTCTTAAAATCATTTCTTAAAAAAGAAAGAAAAGAACAAGTATAATAGGATATAATAAATATTATTTTGAATGAACATTTTCTAGTCCATGAAATCTATACTAGCCTTTCACTCTTCTATCGCGCATCACTTTTTCAGAAAAATGACAAAATAATAATCTTCTTCCGAGATTGGTAAATTTATTCTCATCGAGATAAGGACAAACCTTTTTTAACAAATCAACCTCGTTCAAAGATCATGAGAATTTCTACTTTCACGATTCTCAGATAATGATCACTGTAATCAAGAAATTAACACGTATTTCGTTCGAATCAAATGGAACGCGCATACTAGATGCATCCTGATAGAGATGATCGTTTCCAAGTCATACTTGATAGGCATTCAAAATTAGTATTCGAGCTCGTTTAACGATGTTGCGAACGCGCATTGATTACAGGCCTCATTTATCTCCGATTCACGATGCAGAGAAACGCATACGGGTAGACGATACACTCGATGCAAGGTACAACTCGAGTGATAGGTCGTTTCGTAGTTAGGAGGTGGTTTAATTTCAAATGGATTTGCGGTACCGATGCCTCCAGGCTAGAAACCGATTGGGAAATCGAGATCTAGATAGAATTCGAATGGGGAACCGTGAAATCCCCTTCACGAATTCTAAAGGGATAAGAATGTCGACTGCGTTAGTCACATTTCCTTCTTTCCATTTTCGATTGATGTCTAACTACAGTCATCTATAAAATTCTTCTTGTGCCCTGTAAAGAGATAATTTTCATTATTATTAAAATAAAATGATATACGTGGCAAAATTAATGCGTGTTTATTTTTGTGTGCATTTTTTATTACTTTATATATTAAGCAACTTTAATTTGCTCGACTTTAAACAGTGAGAAACATTTACTTTATTGCAACACAGGTTATTTTATAAAAACTTTTCTCTAATCTCAAGCTCTATGAAAGAGTTGCTTTAATTAAACAAGTAATTGGTGGAGTTTATTTATTGTGATGTAAATGTTATTCGCTAAATTATTTGAAAATTTTCTCTGAGCTTCTTATAGTCGATAAACAATGACTTCTTAATTACGTAAAATGCAGGAAGATATTTAAATCAAATATGTTTACATCCCATTTCAAAGACTAATAGCTTGAAAACTTCTTTAACGTTCCATAGAAACCAGAGACATAGTACTAAAATACTAGACTAGTACTAAAGAAACTAGATACTTAGTACATCATTTAAAAGTCTTTATCCAGATATGAAAATGTCAGAAAAAAGAGATTACCTTGTTATAGTTAATAGTTTTGATAGAGAAAAAAATCTTCGTAACGTTACGTTTAACTGATACACCCTATATTTTTAAATTAGTCTTCTCCAAGTACGAAAATAAGACGAATAGAAACGCAATGACGTGGCAACGAGAATTCCAGGACCCTAGCAAGATGCTCAGCTGTTTCCATCACCATAAAAACCGGTTAGGTACCGCCATTTCAAATATATTATTATCCAGTAATCATTGAGACTACTTGAACTCTTCGATGTGTTAATCGAGAAAAAGAAGTTGGCTCATCATCGTTAAAAATGCATCAAAATGAATTGTATTATCTTGTCATTATTGATTTTTAAATATACGTTCGAATGGAGTTTATAATTGAGAAGTAGGTTATCTTAATGAAGCATCGTTTATTAATATTTCCGCTTCGTCAGTCGTGTGTCATTGGTTTATTACTTTTTAAAAATTGAAGATAACGGAATTGTGGTTTAATAGGAATCGTAAAGAAGAAGATACTTCTTGATTAAAATATGAAAGTATCTCAATGTTTGTATTGTGGCAATCTAACTTCGTTTATTAGAGCGTTATTTAGAAAATCGACTATTTATCGTTAATCGGTATTTCACTATCGACTAAATCGTTATTTAGAAAATTAGAAAGTTTGGAACCGTATCGTTTTCAATTTCCTAAATTTCCAAGTTTTCAAATTTCGAAATATCTCAATTTCAGAACGTTCGCCATTTTAAAATTTCCAAATTCCGAAATATCTAAGTTTCGAAATGTACGAATTTTCAAGTTTCGAAATATCCAAATTTTCAACCACATAAATTTTGAAATTTTTATTTTCAAACTTTTGAATCTCCAAATATTCGCATCTTTATTTTTAGGTTTCCAAACTTAAAAAATTTGAAACGTTTGAAATTCCCCAATATTATAATTCTCAAATTATTAAATACCGAAATGTTCGATCTTATAAACTTCGATATTTCCAACGTCAAAATCTCCAAACACAATTCCTCACAGTGACAAAGAAACATTTCCAAGCATCTTCCAAAAGTTTCTTACTTGAATACAGCCTGGGCCAATTCATAAGATAGTGTATACAACAGGACGTATCCAACAGAAACAGAATTGGGTCACGCGAAGGGAAGAGAGTCGTGTTTTTACGATCGGCTCTATAGTTTGCAAGCATTGTTGGGGGAAGTGATCGATGGTTTTCGTTTCGCGTTTTGCCCAGTTACGGGAAAGCTAATGGCTGACAGAGGGAGATAGGCCAACACGTTTGGATGTTTAGATCGAGAGAATTTCTTCCAAACTGGATTGGCGCGATTCCAATTGAAAAAACGTTGACGGTAAGATAGCAGAGGTGCAACTCGCGCGGAAAGTGTGATCGATTCGCATTAAAACGATTGCCATTGGTTGGAACGGCTCATATCTCTGCCGTTCTGTGGTAAAACTTCCACCGAAATGAAATTGAATTTGAACGATTGAAACAGTGTCGAGCCTGGCTCTTTCGATCTTTCGCGTGTCGCGATAACTATTCATAAATTTTCCTCCAATCGATTTTTGTCCACTATCTGTCATCGAGAGTTGATTCATTGATTTACAAATATGCGTCTGCTTGATTCCTGCAAATGAATAAGTTGGGAAATAGATTGTTCGTGCGACGACGAGAAATTGAAAGGTGTTTTTTTATCGAGTGTAGAACTTAGTGGAATTGAATTGAATGATTTTTCGATGTGGAACTTCACGATTTTATCGATAGATTTATTTACGTTTGCAGCAAAGTTGAAATTATATATATGACAATTGTTTCATCATAAAATGCCAACAAAAGAATAATAGAATAAATGAAATATAGAAGAGTAGAGAAATCTTCATATTCTTTTTTCGTGGAAATTTATCTGGATAAAAAACGAGGAAATATTTTCAAAACAATATTTTAACAAGAAGCAATTATTTGTGACTATTGTTTGATCTTTTAGCGGGATTTGGTTAACTGCTAAAGCTAAGTCCTGATTCACTTTGTCGTTGCCGAGTAACGGCCATAGTATATTCCATTTCCATTCTAGAAAGTTTTACGGGTGGAGCCTAGTGACAGATGGAAATCGTTGTTGAGACGAAATTGAAATCGAGTGGCAATACCATTAGAAATGGGCTGGCTATACTTTGAGACTGCACATTGAATTGTCTCTCTTACCACTTCGCGTGCGATCCACCCGATATTCCCATCCCTCTGCAAAAGTTTCGTTCGTTCGTTTTGCAGACGTTCCTTTGTCTAGACGCTTGTCACTTTCTTTATTTCACTTCAAATCCCAGTGAGATTATTTTATCGAAATTGCATTTATCGAGATGTCACGTCGATGAAACTAGTTCGTAAATATTTTTAAATGTCTTTCTGTATACTGAGAAAATTTTACTTAATTTTAACATTTTTGTTTTTCTTTTTATCTTGTATCTATTCTCGAATCGTATCAAGTGAATTTTATCGAAATTGAAATTGAAATTGAAAGTGTAGGAAGTTACCATATCGACGAAGATGATGAAGGGTGATTTGTAAATATTTTTACTGATAATACTTTAAACTGAACAATATCTTCGATCTAATCTTTATTGTATATCTTTTACATATCTTTTTTTATTTCGTGGTATTTGTTTTGTATTTCACGAAGAACGGCACAAAATGTTCCATGCAACATGTATTCTGTATGTCCACGATAAAAAGAATTTAAAAAATTTCTTTTTCACCGGTGGAAGAATTTTACGTATTTTTTAATTATTGAAATTTTATTCGAGACGCTGTTTGTACGCCCGACGCGCGCGGAAGGCTTGATGTCCTTATTGAAATGCAAGGAAATTTCACTGCGAAACTACAGGATCGTTCTTTTATGTAAATAACATAGAATTCTTCCCAAAGTGTAGAAGTTTATATTACCTGTTTGAAACTTTTCGGAAGGAAACTTCTTTAAGTGATAACGCTTTCTAAATATCTCTTTATGGACAACTAAGTTTGACATTTCTACAAATTTAACAGTTTACTGCTGAATTGACGAAAAACTGAAAAAAAACATAATTCAACGAATATAGTTTCTTTTAAAATGAAAAATTTTAAGGAAAATGAGAACTATCTTGGTTACTCTAAACGTATATACATATAAAAATTTATTACGATAAGAATACTAATGATTTAATTCTCTTACCCCCAATTTACAGTAGATATAAATACAAAATGGCCGTAAACTAACTTAGAGCCCGTATAACTATAAATACCGAAGTGCCAAGAGATTTATGTTCAGTTTATGCGCCATGATAAAGCGTAAACTGCTGAAGTATCCTGAATATCGTAAAGATAAAAGCAAAATTAAAAAAGATTACAATGTGCTAAGTCAAAACAACCCTTGTGCCGCTTTATATATTTTTATCGCTTCATTCTTCGACATGCGTAACAAACAAAATTTTTCCATAATCCCAACTTTTAATATAAATATGCGTATAATTCTTAAAATGATCGTAATTTTGTAATTCTCTGATTATTGAATTATGATTATTATCGTCCTAATAAGTTTTTCATTTTCTCTAGATATTAAATCGCATCAACAATTTCTTAATGCTACAAATATCGCTCTTACATTCTTTGACCTATTGTTCCAAATTACTTTATACGTAGAGCTAATGGAGGAACAAAAAAGTATCGTAAGCGTACCTGGGTAATGATAAAGCGAGACAAAAGGATAAGATACAATAGGATGCTCGTAAAAGGGTTAATAACATATTCTGGGGAAGCGAGAAAAATAGGGAAAAGAAAGAAGGAAGGGCAAAGAGCGGAAGCGGTGGCTATCGGAGAATTACAGGTCGCGAGAGAGAAAAGACGAGCTTTATAGCTTTTGAGAACGCCTGGCGAACTTTCGAGTAGAGATTTTCAGCGGTTTATAATCGAGAAAGGAAAAGGTAATCCCGTTTTTCTTCTTAACGCGACTGAACAGCCGGGTTAACGGGAAAGATAAAGTTGGTGGATTTCACCGTTAGTCGACTCTTTCTTCATCAATTCGCAACTCTCCCATCGTCTCGCCACTCTTCGTCCCTTATATTCCCATTCTTCGTGCATTACTTATTTTCTTCTGTCGCGTCCTTACGCCACCGAGCCATTTTTTTCTTAACCAAGAGCTTGAACAATCTACTAGACTGTCGTGGAATGAGTTTAAGAAAAAAGCTTTCCAGGCTTTTACGAGCTTGTTCTTCTGTCAATTTTCCTTTACCGTGAGTCGAGGCGCGTTGATCAAACGTCCGTGGGGACGTTGTTGATCGTGGAAGGTGATTCAGAATTATGCTGAACGACGTAAAGGCACGGGAGAGACTCGTGAAAAGATTTTTAATAAGTTAAGAATATATTGAATTCGTGTTTTTAAATTATGAGAACACACAGCTCGAAATTATATTATAATTAAATAATATTATAATTAATATTAAATATTATATATTATATTATAATATATATTATAATTAAAGAATGGTCCTTCGTGTCACTTTAAATTTCGTGTTCGGAATACTCATTTTTTCAGTTTTTATATTACTTATATTTCGAATATTCAAGTATTTCAATTTTTTACCTTTTAAATTTGTTCATTGCCAAATTTCCAATTTCCACGTTTCTAAAATTCCAGATGCAAATAATTTCGCGTACGTTAACGTCTGAATAATATCTGAAAACCTTAAATATTACCATTTGTTCTATTCCTTGTATTTGTATATTTTTTGTTTAATGATTTCCATAAAGCAAATTTTTATTATAGTATCGTACTATAAACACGATAATTATTTCAAGTAACATATTTTGAGTAATATATTTCGTTTCGTTGTTAGAGGAGATTTTTAAAAATCTCTTAAATACAGAGTGAGAAAGATACGTGAATCTAATATGAAGTTAAAAAACGAACCGCTTGTTGCATATCACGAGATCTCTGATTTTTCGTGTTTGTAGAACATGAAATATTTATGTTTAAGTAATATCGATATAGATTTGTAAATTTTGTAGAGTGTTATAGGAGTTTTGGATTTCTATGAATTTTAGGTAGACGTTTAAACGTGTATTTACTTGTTGGGTATATATCTGCGATGATTGTTTAATATTTAAGACATAGCATACTTGATACGCATATTTCTTTTTGTTCAATTGTATAACAAATTTCAAAGCATTTAATGTTTGTTAATTAACTTCTTCGTATCTCATGCTGATATCGTGCATAATAAAGCTACTAGGGAAGATTGTACCAGTTTGCATGGATTATATTAATATCCTGACTAAAAATATCACCGTGTTTTATCTTATTATAGACATCGTATTTACCATAGGAGGTAGTGTACGCGATTTATGTTATATCAGCAAGGTATTATGCTGAGCATAATAATAATATAAAAATTGTTTTGGATGGAAGTAATATTACTATATTATCTTGAAATTACGTATATCTACATGTTTTAAAATATACAAAAGAAATTTTAGCTATTTCAAGCAAATATTTATACAATAACGATCACCATAAATCACAAAATCTTGTTATTCAGATTTTCTTTCGTTCCTAGACCTTCCATCTACAGATTTTGGACTTTCTAAAATTTTTAAATTTTCAAATTTTTAAGTTAAAAAATTGTCAAATATTTGTTTCAATCCTTCTATTTTCATATCGCCCTATGTTCGAATGTTCGATCTTCCAAACCTCCGCGAATTCTATCATTTCCGATGCAAATAATTCCTCGTATATTGACATTTCAACATCTTCCTAACCCTATCTCGAACTTCCATATTGTCCTCACCCCTTCAAACATTCGCCAAAAATATTCTCGTAGAATACAAACAGACCAATCTGATCAACCAGAACCTTATCCCTTCTAAACCCATCATTTTCCCCTATGAACCATCTCTTACCACCAATCCCTCCAACACGCAAGAAAACATGCTGCATCGTTCTCGTTAAACTTGCGTGGCTTCCTGCACTTTCAGCATCGAATCGACACACAACGACGACAATCGTTTCGCAACGTTGGTTGATCGTCGATGTCTGAGGTGCGTTGAACCCTGTTTCATGTCCTGTTGGTTGCATCTTCTCTGTGGGCCACGTTGTGGGAACTGGCAGGCTTTCTCAATGAACAGGGACTCCCAAGGCGAGCCAGGGTCGTTCTCTCACGATTCACGTAGTGTGTGCGGTAGTGTGCACACGCGTCGAACCCGAACGTTTCCGTCGATTCGGCCACTTTCACTCGAAGCTTCGCGTTTCGTCCAGCCGTGTGTCGCGTTCGCGGTTAACCTTTGCGTTTCTGAAAATTTCGCAGATGAACGAGGAGCTGGAATGCGTTTCTCAATTTGCAGCTGGAGGTCGAGCATCGAGCGCAAGCGATTTGTTAGACCGGATGATGGGACGATTCCGTACGTTGATGTTCAAGAACATTTGTCTTTCACTTAATAACAAGCCTCCGAGAAGATTGCGCTGCAATGTGTATTTAAAATCCTGATCGCACGAGTGGGTATCCAGTAGTTAGGATTCTTGCGAAATTCGAAGAAATTACGGTCGCGTGAGGTTCTGTAAGATCGATGTGTTTGGGAATTTTATTTCGTGATTTGTGGAATGCACGGTCTTTTTGTACAAGAGTTAATCTTCAAGTAACATTGACGACTTATAGATGACTATCGCTATAGTTCGAAGTAGATTTAACCCTTTAACAATGATTACAAAACTCTAGAAATCTAATACGTTTAATTAATCTGAAATATCCTTAACAGAACTACTTCAAAGCCAATGATTATCAATCTTGTATAATTCTATATAGTAGGGCACATTTAATTATTATCTAATAATTCTAACTCCCTCTAACTAAACTAATTCAAACTACTTCAAATCCTATTATACGAGTTCGAGAACTCCTCAAACAAGAAAACTATATCTACAATGTGATAAAATACCATAAATTAAATTATCTAATTATTCTAGCTAACCATACCTAACAAACTATCTGAAGCAACTTCAAACTGAATTACACATAATTGCTCAAAAACTCCTCAAACAGGAAAACGTGTATTTGCAACGTGGTAATACATCCGATAATCTAATTATTCTAGCTAACTATCTCTAACAAACTATCGCAAGAAATTTCAAACTCTCAAACACATAATCATACAAAACACTCTCAAACCCCCTTAACGGTTCTCAAATGCTCTCAAAATTCAATATACCCCTATAAACCTGGTGTTCGCAATTATCATCCGGCAATCACCGTACCGCCAATTTTCCGCAACTTCTTCTTATTACCTCCGCGTGCAAACTCGCATTACCTCTCATCTCCTCGGAGCGTCCTTTGCGCGAGGAAACGATCGAACACCGCGTCTTGGAAGCTCGAGGCCCGACATCGAAGAATAAATCATCCATGGCAGCGACCGCGATAGAGCAAGAAACGCATTAGGCAGGGGGATCTAATATTAGAGCAGCAGACCGCCAGATCCTCGCGGAGGGTCTCGACGTGAAACATCATCTCGTCCCTTTTCTCGTCCACGAGACGTTTCCTCGTCTGCGTGGCCCTTGCCCTCCACAATCTTCTCTCTCTCTCTCTCTCTCTCTGTCCCTCTCTCTCTCTCTCTTTCTTTATTCCGACATTGCTGCCTTCGAAACGTGACGACGGAATTTGCGCGTTTAGAATTACGATGTTGTTCTGCATAGAGAAACAAGATTGTGTGAACTATAGTATGTAGACGGAATGGTTTCGTGTCTGTTTCTGGTCGAGGAAGAATCGTGAAAATGAAATATCAGAGTAGCGCATGCACGTGTGCCATAATCGATTCTGGAGAGGCTTTCCGGTTCGGCCTCGCGCGCCTTCTGTTTCTCGATAAGTTAGGATGGTTAGAGGAGGTTTGCTTCAATCGTTTGTTAATTTTCTTTGGCGAGCTCGCGGAATTGTTATTATTAATTAAATTTGTTGGTAGAAGACCAAATAAAAATGTAAATTTTTTAGGATTCCGATAGAATATTATTAATTACTCGACTGTTTAGTAAAATATCTTTCTTTTTATAATCTAGTTAATATTGTTTGAGTTGAAGCCATTTGTTGGTGAACTTGCGAAACTATTGTATCAGATTTATTTGATATAAGTAAAAGAAAGTAAATTTTCGATGACAATAAAATATATAAAATTTCTATAAAAACTTACAAATTGATTATTTTCATTGTTTTAATAATTCTGACGTTAAAAAAGAGGCGATGATTTATGAAACGATCCAAAAATTTCTTAGCGAGTAAATTATATAACGACATAACGCGTCAAATAACGAAACACCTATTAAAAGAGGAAGAAATATGGACGATAAAATTTTGTAGGTCGCGTTGGTGACGCGTTCTGTTTTATCAAACCACCCTGCAACTAGGTCGTTGTTTTATGGACGGGACATCAAAGATGGGAAAGTAGGCTCAAAGACACTTACGTGTTTTACTCGCTTTGAGAAAACATGTTCCTTCGTAGCTTCAACAATAAATCGTTATTTGATATAATTTTCATTAAATTCGCTTCTTTTAACGAAATATGTTATTTGCTTTTGATTTGTTGGAAAAGACACGTGATATAAGTATACATTTTGTAGGTCGTAGAGAAATTCTACTTTTCTTATACCGTCGAGTGTGTAATTCACGATGAAATTAGGACAAATGCGTTTACGTCGAAGAACATTCTCAAGCTGGTGTATCAACTCGAAATGGAGTTACGATAATTTACCAACGGTAATCTTCTCCTCTGTTTCTTATACAAATAAGTTCCATTACTTCTCTTAATATTTCTGCACCAGAAACTCAGGTAAATAACACTTTTTATCACGGAATGGGAAATTTTACGCGAAACAGAGGATTTTCAGTATTTGCTCGACTTTCATAGAAATTGTTTTACCACTAACCTAGGATCGCTATGGGAAGAAACTTTCCATATAGGTAATACGAGTACATTAAATTTCATCGAATAAGTCTGAACAAAATCTAATTGTTCCGCTATCATAATATTTCTACACTTTTTTATCGAACTTTAAGTTTTGAATAAAAAAGGCACAAAATTATAGAAGCAACTCCTATCGAAGGATTATCGCAGAATTAGCTTCTACGTTAATCCAACTTAAATCAAGATATTAATAAAATATTAATTGCATATGTTCGAAATCTTAATTGATAGCATAGACTCATCCATTATCAATTTTAACCAACCAAACTATCAGTCCGATAAATTTGTATTTACAAACTCACAGAAGAAGCTTCCATCAAAGAATCATCGCATCGCATAAATAATAATTACGTTATCTTCGTAACATCGAAAACTCTCTCAATGACGTCTATCAAATTTTCCACAATAAATCAAGCTTCGAATGGAACAGACACAAATTTCCACAAACAAGCTTCATCTTGTATCATCAGAGAGCCATCGTCCACATTAAGTCGAAGCTCCACTCGGATTCTCACCTCGACGATGGATCTAATTTTCCGCTCAGCGACACCTCTTCATCCGATCTTCGTCTCGCGAAAGGACGTCGAACCTTGGTCGTAGTATTTTGCCAACAGAAAACGACGCTAGCCATTCGAGTGGTCTTATGTGTCTAACAAAGACGACAGAGAGAAGAGTAAAACGAGAGAGCGGCAGCGGCCGGATCGATGCGTTTTCCCGGCCACTTCAGGACTCATTCGGCCACATAATTTGTCGATGCAGACAGGAGTCAGAGCAGAGACTGCGATCGACCGATTCAGAGATGCATGGGAAGTGCATACACCACAGTGGTCACCATGTAAAGCCATAAAGCTGGTTGCCGCCCTCGTTTAACCAGCTTTCCACTGTGCTAAGCGTATGAAGCGAGCCTTTGTCGGCCTGCAAATCAATATACAGGGTGTCACAAAATATGTAAGGGTTATTAGGGTTGGTTCTAGACATCAAAGAGGTGAAAAAAGTTCGTATGCAAGTATGTCGTTTGAGACTTATTTTTCGAGTTACAGACAATGCTTTGTGATAAAGACATATCGGCGTCGATGAGTCAGCTGACAAATTCGTCTTTTTATTTTATTCACGCTGTATATTTCTAACCTATATTGAAAAAAAGCCATATAGTTTTAATTTTGAAGAAACATCTTTCTATAGATCCTTATGTAAATACGAGTTTGGAGCAAGAAAATTTTGAAAAGATATTTTTACCTTTTTTGTATGTTTCCCGTTGTTCTTTCTAGAAACCGAATAGCTTCCTGATTTCGGCTGTCATATTAGAATGAGGCAGAGAAAGTACTATTATAGTCTGTAACTTGAAAAATAAGCCTCAAACGACATTCGTGTACGCAAATTTCCTTCATCGTTGTGATATCTAGAACATACATATTTTGAGACACCCTGTATATTCTCTCTCTGTTTCTCCTTTATTCTTCCGTTGCTCACCCTTTTCACCATTTTCTGTCCTCGTCTGGCCACCCATGGAACAAGATTCTACCTCTCGTTAACGGAAACGCGCGTATCGTAATTCAGAACGTGGACCATAAATACGAATGCGCGTAGCCAGCAATGCGTTCAACGTCCGTCTACGTCCTCGTGAATTTCCAGCTTCGTACATGCAGCAATGTACATGTAGCAACGATCCAAGCAATTCCGTGGTAACGTTCGGCGTGTGTAAATTCGAGTGGAAAATCGCCTTTGACACCGACGCGTTCCATTTCGGAACGTAACACAAGGCGCATCTTCGAGAATGATAGAGAACTTGGCGAATGGTATAAAAGCCGATAAATGATATAAAGTAATGGAAATTTTGAGCGAACAGTCGTTGGACATCGAAATTGAACATTCTAGTATTCTTTGAGAGTTGGTGATTTAGAATTTAGAAGGTAGCTGCAGGTGATCTTGTTTGATTATTTGAAGCCCCTTTTAATTGGTTCGAGTAGTTCTTACATCCCTGTGAGAAAATTTCAGGACAGTTATTATATTCATTTCAGAACTAGGACAAATTAGGCAGAAAGCTGTTTCGGTTAAGATATTAACAATTTTATTGAAATTTTATTTAGTGAAAATGCAACAATAATTTAAAGTTCATAATTTCTATACATCACATAACATACAGTTGTATTTGTCTCGTTGATTGTCTTCTCGAGGTATTGTGTTTTAAAATATTTTTGACGGTTGTTATGTAAATGACCTAATCAGTGGAATTATTTCTCTATAAATCGTATTACAAATAAATTGCAAACGCGTTAATGCTTATACCATTAATTTCCAGAATTCAAATTTGAATAAAAACTCGTGTCAAATAGAAATTTTCTTCTCTCGGAAGCAAAGTTCCAGTCACCCTGTTTTACATCTCTACAACCAACCAAATTCGAAGAACTAATCTATGCTTAAGAGAACTCGCCGAATTTCATCGTGTGAATAGTAAAATCTCATTCCCACCCTAAAAACCACACAATAGCTGTTGAAAACGAACCTGGAAGGAAGCTGTATTTTTACCAAGGATTATCACAAATTGCTATTCTGTCTTCTCAGTCCACATGTCGTCCTTGCAAGTTCGTTTATTTGCAACCTAGTTGATCGATATTCCTTCTCACGTGACTTAGGCACGAACTCGCACCCTAAGATCCTCGAAAACAATACGAGGATCGAAAAACAGAGATTCTGCGAGTTTGTCTTTCGGTCAGAGGTGGATAGATAAAAGAGCACCGAGGCAAAAGCTTATGGGAATGGCGCTCGTTAGCAGAACCTGCGAGAGAAAGTCGCAGGATCGTTGGGATTAGGACAGAAAGCAACAATAACTGGCGTTTGTTGTCCTTGCACGGCAAGGATTCTCTCTTGATTGGCCTTTTTTCCGTCTATCCGCTGCTCTAGCTTCTTCTTCTTGCTCCTTCATTTATTAGTTTGACGACTGGTCTTCTTGTCACAGTGACTACATTCACAATTTTCTTCTATCTTCGCGGCTTCTTTGTCATTTCATTGTAAGAATAGTTAACTGCGAGCAACGTCGAAGCATCGTTAACGACTGTACCAATTGTTTCTCGCAAAACCATTTCGACTACGAATATTTTACGCTCCACTTAGAAGATCGAGTGTTTGTTGGTGTATTCTCCTTGAGAAGTACGTACGTAGAAAGTTCTCATGTTTTTAGTAATATTCAATGAAGCAACGTGCTTCAAGATTCGATAAGGTTCTCTTTCAACTTCTTTAAGCTTGTGTTAATTGCTATGAAAATTTGATTATTTCGTTTCTAAGATAATTGATCGAGTAATCTTATATGCCTGCTCGTTTATTAAAGGCTTCCTGCTCGTTGAATACATAAATGAATTCATATCATTTTCGTTTTATGGTATCTTCTGATAAGCTTGGCTTAGTATAATAAATTAAAAGTCACGGAAGAAACAAGTAATGAGTTTCTTGCATGGATTTACGTAACTGTTTGCGTAAGTAGGAGCACAATAGTGTTCTTATTGATTTTCTTGGTACGGTCGTTAGAATGAGGCATTAGGATAATGAAAGTCTATTTGAAAGAATCCTCTGTTTATAACATATTTTGTATGGGGCATCCAAACGAACTCTTTTTTTTCCGATGCTTCTAACAAAGATGAAAAGAAATTGGGATCGGAATTGAAGGCAATGTATTTTTGTTCGAAATCGTCCGAGCGATTTTCCATTCATCGATGTAGCATCTCGACTCTCGCTCTCTCTTTATCCATCTCTTTAAAAAATTGTTTCGTCGATGTATCAGATTTAATATCGTGTTCGATATTATTCGCGTAGGTTGCTCCTACTGATTTTTCACGTCCTTAAAGTCCAATTTGCCTGCACTTATTAAAATCGACGAAATGAGCCAATAAACGAAACCAACGTTCGTGGAATTGAGGACGAATCGGGGAAATTATTTTGTAGATTGTTATCGGGGAATGAAATCTCTATATTCGTCCATAGGAACTGCGAAAAGCAAATTGAACAAGTTTTCAAAAATAAAGAAACGCAAAAATATTGAAAATATATTTTAGAAAATTTTATTTCTTAAACGCGAAAAACAAGTTTCAAAACTTTATACAAAGAAATTCCTCCAAAATTCTCTTCTTCTCGAAACCTTTTCTCAATTTATAAATTTATCATCGATCAAATTTCTTGATTTATTATCACAATACAGATTACACAGATAATTAAATAAAATGTTAAAAGATGTAAAATTTAATCTAGATGTTTGTTCAACTTTGTATAAAAGCAATAGAAAAAGTATTAGACAGATTTGCGAAATTTCGCTACTTCACTTCAAGTTCTCTCCAAAGAAATTCGTCCAAGATTAAAGCTTTCGTCAGTTTATAAATTTAAATATCCATAAAAGAAGAATTTATATGGCCTTTTAGAAGTTATAAAAATGGAATTGAATAGTCTTGTTACCAATATAAATTCCAATATCCACTAAAGAAATCTTCAAATCGAAACATACGACGTATAAAACGTTACTTGGATATTTATTCAACTTTTATCCCTTATAACGGTGCACAGTGGTTGGAAAAGGATACAAAACTCTCAAGGCTGAAGCGGCTCGAACTTTCAAGGTCCACTCGATATAGGTTTTTCTTATCATTTTCCTGTTACATCGTTGCATAATATCAAGCTGTATTGTGAAAGGGTAATTACCGAGGTAACGGAACATTCATTTCTGTGGGGAAACTCCAGACTAGCGTCGTGTAGAGGTATTATAAGTCGGGATCCGGACGATGATCACCATCGGTACGTTATCGCCGATATTACGACGGTTCTACATGGCGAAAAAGATAACAAGTGCCATTAGCAATTTTATGGGTCCCGGATCGCTGATAAAGTCAGAAGCAAAGTCATGCTCTGCTTCGCAGAGAATGCGATATATGCGATGCTTGCCGATTGCAGGGAACTGTGCGACTTGGAATGATTGAAAACGTGTCGTTTATGCATGAACTGGTCCAATTATTCGATAGTTAAGAAATGTAATGAAATAGTAATAAATAGCACAAGGATTATTAGTTCGGTCGAAATAACGAGAATTTGTAATCTTTCTTGGAAATTTTATAAATGTATATTTAGGAGGGTTTGAATAATTATTTGCAAAATATGTTGCATAAGAACTCGTTTATCTCTTTGTATTATATTCTTTTTCATATGCCTTCGTTCTTTTCGTGTAGGGAACTAAAGAAACGAAATTAAATTTATGTATTAAATATTTGAACATTAAATATTCGGTATGACGAATTTTATCATTCTGTGCATTTTTTATATCTTTAAAATTCCTATAAATACATAAACAGCTACAGTGCGCTAACAATGGCAGGAAAAATTCACCAAATAGCATAAAACTCATGGGATAATTATCTTATTCCGTTTGCGCGTGAAATTCCTAGTAAAAAACGACCGATCGCGTTATTTTTACCTCCAAAAAAAAAAAAAGAAAAAAGAAACGTAACGTGAGCTAGAGCAAACAAAGTTGGACGCAATCAACACAGAGATAGAAGAAAGTTGTGAATGTATGGGTGTGACCGTATGGAAAAGCGTAAACCCGGATAATTTTTACGGGGAACAAAGTAAATGTCGCGCGAATCCAATCAAATATTGACCAGACCGAGTTATGGATATATATTCTCTACGTGTAAATGTTATCTTTTTTCGTATCTGGCCGGTTCACCTGGTGACTAGCCAATGTTATCTCTTGGTTCATCCACGATGGGAAACAGATTGCTTTTTCGTCGAACGATTTCGCCGCGCGAATCATTACTCTTCAATGGAACGTTCAACGGAATGCAGAATCGAATGTCGCCGATGTTCTCTAGTGTCCAGATAGAAGCATAATCCATCCAGACAGAGTATAATTGAGCGGTGCTCGTAACTCGTTTATTACGTCGTTTATATGCAAGCAATTAAAATGTTTTAATAACGATCGTTTTTCGGGTTATAAATCTCGTTTTATCGATATGTTTAGTTAATTAATTTAGATTTACGTTCTCTAATTAATACGTCTACTGCAGAAAAGGATATTTAGTAGGAATTTTCTATAACGAATAATTAAGATAATATAAAATATGTACAGAGACAAAGAGACACGATGGGCCTTCAACGTTTAAGTGTTTGCAGTAATAAACCTTGAAAGAACATCGTTTCTTTTCATCTGCTACAAATGGGTGTTACAATCGTCAGTGACATCTTATCGATTTATAAAATATAGAAAATATTGTGCTTGAAGTAATACAAACGGAAGTGGAAGACATACCAAAGATTAGAAGCTGCAATAGGCAAACAGTTGGCAACAGGGATGGCTGACGGAAATAGTTGTTTTAGAATAGGTAAAACTTCTAACATAGACTCTTGGAATGTAGTAACTAGGTCAAGGATAGCGTATGAGCGTATGGTTAAGAATAAAGTATGCAAGATGGAACGAAAAGATCGGACGAAGAAATGCGTGGTTAGGAAAATTGTAACCAAATCGTATTTCTTGGTCGCGAGGTGGAAATCAAATAAATCATTAGTACTTATCGTGTTTGCAGTAATGCAATCAAATCGCGAATAATTAATAAAACACGTTCATCTCGAAAATATTCAATAAGTATCTAAAGTATGCATTCACTGGAAGGTTAACAATAGCAAGTGGAATGAATAAATAATAGATAATAAGTAACTGCAAGAGTAAACTATTTTTAGTTCTCCTTGCAACGAAGCTTTAGCTGTTCTTAATACGTAGCAGTACAAATGCAATTCTGGGCATTTCAGTAAAATCGTTAAAACGTACCAACCACTGAGTATGATCAATCCAATGTAGTCACGTAACTTTGTTTCGGTCAGGAAATTTTACGGAACAAGTTTGTAAGTGAAACGAACGAGAGGGATTATATAGTAGATCGAACTTTACGAAATTTTGTAGTTTGACTATTCAAATGTATTCCGCTTTATGACCTTCTGTCAATAATTACTTTACAACAGCATTCAACCACTTCTCGTTACGAGAGAAATAGTAAAAATTTTAAGAGTTTAAATATTGATTACTGAATCAATGTTGAAAGAACCTGTTGAAAGATTTCGCCAGTGAGAAGATTAAAGGCGAATAAAAGGAAATTGATTTATTTTAGCTCTTATGGATTTTAATACGAATCAGACATAATATTTTTAGTGAAAAGGGAGTGAAAATTCTTTAGAAAAAGCTCGGAATATCTGATGATGTTTTGTTCATTTCATTTGTTCAATCATTTTGTTTAAAATTATTATAACGCTCTTTGAATTCTCAAATCATTTTGTTCCGGTATTCCAAACGCCTTCGATCGTTAAATGGTACCTGTTTGTACTCACTACGTGAAATTATTGACAAATAATATGAATTTCAAAATTTTAATATAAATTCCTACTATAAACTTTGTCATAAATTTGACATCGTATTAATGAAATGTTGGAATTTAATATAACCTATATACTGCGCATATTTTATACAAATGCATACTTCGAAACAAACGGAAGCTATAGAAATTCATAGATTTTTACACGTTGTTTAACATTGCCAATGCCAAAACATCGCATTTGTAATTTACAGGAAATTCCAAAATTTATATTAAACTGGAAGACTCTCGTAGCAACTCTGCCGACCTTTTTATTCTAATAATTTCTATTCCAAAAATCGTACCAAAACCCAACTGGAAATCTGCAAACTAAAATACTCAATAAAAAAAAACCTCCCTTAAAATAACCAACTCGCAGCAGCTCTCTCAGTTCGCTTTAATCACCGACGTAAAACTTCTCGCTCAAAACGATCCTATTCATCAAGCTGACGATCCGAGCCGAAATTCCCATAAAATCAAGAGTAGTCCACTTACACGTCAAAGGACCGATAAGTAAGAGAACTAACGTAACTATACCCCCAGGAACAATTAAAAATTAATTAAATTAATAATCGAGCGACTAGTTGTACACCGGAAGACACGGTTCGTGTAACTTTACCTGGAAATTTTCCTTCTTCCTCGGTTGTCTCGGCTTATCGTTGGTACGCGTATTCACGTGTAGCTGGAATTGTTTCGCTCGTTGGTTCGTTGTTAAACGGCGGCTGGCTTGTTAAACGCAACGGCGACGAACTTTTCGTTATCACTAGGATTCCTTTTGTCCTGTGATGGAAGTTGATGGGCGATGGAGGGGCCTGCGAAACTTTCGGTTGGTGTTATAGCGCGGTAACGTAACTGTGTCTTGCTATAGAACCAACATATAGGGGACTGATAAGCGACAACGACGCATTCATACTCGTTGACCGTGTGATAGATGAGTTAAAAGTAGAAAAAGCTGGTGTAGATACAGATTTCTGGTATAGACGATCGTCGAACGATTGATCAAAAGGGAATCGTAGAGGTAGGTCGACGTAGCATTGTGGTTTTTAGTTATATCGTTGGCTTTAGTTTTACTCGTGGTCGAACTGTGAGTGTTTATGCCTTTTTGGGAAATTTAAGATTCGGAAAGCGCAGGTGAAAATGTGTAAAATGTCCAAAGTAGGGTACTTTCTATAATATTTAGTATCGATTAAGTCTACGATATTTTATTTTTTCTTGCTTATTTTTTTAGCGACGTTCATCGAAAGCGAATTTTGTGGATAGTTGGATGTAACGTTGTGTAATGTTCTATATATAGAAATAAGATGTTATTAACTAGTATCTATTAAATGCGTACGCGTGAGAAATGACAGATTATTATTTTCTGCTATCGCTATGTAAATCTTAATTTCATTTTAAAAGTGTGACACATTGATAATACATACACGAGATAAGTAGGGTAATAATTTTTCTCATCGTATATTGCCAGTATAGTCTAATCGTGTATTATTATGCGGTAATTTAACGTGACGTACTTTAGCATAATATTTAAGAAAAAGTATGATTTTACACCCACTTAGATTGCGTGACGACTCGGCATGAAACTTAAACGTGGTCTTTCTACTGATACCGAGTTTAACTTATTAAGACTTCGTAAGAAGGTATTAATTTCATTGTAAAAGTTTACCTGCGTAGGTGGAAGCAGTTAGCGACGAAGTTTCAAGTTAATATAGGTACATACATATATAATTTCTCCTTCCACTTGGAAACTTTTGCTAACAGAACTTTTCTAGTAATTTAAAGAAACGAATAAAACGTATAATTTTATAGAATATCGTTTGAGAGAAATTCAGAAATAGAATTCAAAAATGAAACTAGGGCAGGTTTACATGTATAAACAATTCAATCAATATTCGAAAAGCAACATACCAGATTTCTCCGATATTTGATTCCACATTGTACAAATATCTCAAATACGGTTTATAAATAATGCACATTCCTCCGTGCATACGCTGCACACGCTGCTCTATTGCTACCAAAACTATGAAATTCTAGACTAAAACCGGCGATATACCGAGAAAAATAAAAATTTCGTAAACAAGATACGTGTTATATGGAAAAATAAATTTTTATCAAGATAAACTTCATTCAATATTAACTATTAGTAATGTTGCATCTTACTCTCTTATGAAAGATAACTTGATAAATTGAAACATTACAAAATTTACAACAAAAGAACAAAGGGTAATAAAAAAATAATTTTGATGAGTAATAGTCAATAAAATCAAATTAATGAAAAAAAAAACGAAAGCAAGAAAATTTGATGTATCTCACGATATATGCTAACTAAATTTTATAACATAAAATGTTATAAAATACGTATGAAATTAAAGTTTAGTTTAGAAACCTTGCAACGCATCGCACTCATCTCACAATTCCAAAACGAGAGCAAAAACCACTCGATCCGCAAATTATTCAAGAAACTCAACCTGTATCGCAATTCCCCAAGAAACTTTCTTAAAAGATTCATCGACCAGGGACGGGATTCTACGAATTCTAGACGAAACAGATACAGAGTCCGTCGACTTACCTGAAAATTCCAAGAGGAATTCTTGCACCTGCGATTCATGCAGTGCCTCGGTGAAACGCGGTCTCTAGGTAGGGGTTGAAAAAGTTGAGAATTTTCTAAAGATCGGCTCTGCTTGAAACAATCTCTACGACTATGGTCACTCGTCAGTCTCACGGTTTGTGAAACTTTTGCAAGCCACGTTTGCGCAGACGCGTTCGCAAACACTCGAGCCTGGCGCTAGAATGTTTAAACGACTAGTAACGAGACTCGTGTAAAAGAACTGGCCGTTCATGGGGTTGCAAAACTTTTTTACGATCACTTTGGTCGACTCGAGTTCCGTGCACCAGTTTTGGCGAAATTTAACCGCGGCTCTGTTTCTCCAGGACTATGGTTGTAGAACTTTTTGGAAGTTGGAGAAGGAATTTTAGATAGACTTCGGTTACTTGGTCGTTTGTTAAAGAGGAGAGAAGAAAGTAAATGGGTTGGAAGTTTAATCGATAGTAGAAATAATGAGAAACTTGGGAGAAATAAGAACGATGGGAAGGATTTTAAAAAATCGTCAGAATTATGGATACCTGATTTGAGAAAGTATTACCACGGGAATACTTGAATAGCGATAAATAAGGTGAAAGTTGAGAATTATAGATATAAGTTCCATTTGATTCTTTTTATATGAGATAAGTTTTGATTGGGCTTTAGCTGTGTGCATTCTGCACTTGTATCACTTTTCAGTTTTTGTTGCGATTTTTTGTTCTATTTAGATACTTGAAGGATAAAATATAAATATTGATACAAGTATTTTTTACAACTATTGACCCAACATAAAAATTGTTATAGTTCCAGTACAATTAATTTTAGAGTATCAGTCATAGAACCTGCGACATTCTATTCTTCTTGAGGAGTAATACAAATTCAAACTCTTGGTTTGAACAGATTTTTTAATACCTTTTGTAAATATCTTAAGTATCGAGACAATAGACTTGGAAGAAATATCGAGAATCCTATTGAAGACTATGTACACTGTACACAATAAGTTTCTCAGTTCTGTTCCAAAGACGTTATACGTTTCTGACCTTAAAATGAACTGCTGTACACGGTCTTGGCTGCTTTTGTCTCGAGAGATGCTGATACTTGAAACTTACTGTCGTTTGACACTTGGCTGAATTTACATCTCACCTTATTTCGTTGTCTTGGCTTGTTTAGGCTTTAAATGGGATCTAAAACTTACTGGATTAAATACTTGAATCCATCCAGAGCCTGAATACGAGCGAAATATGTAGTGGAGTACGAGAGAGATAAGATTAGTATATATACTAACTACGCTATACTACAATATACTAACTAAATTCGCCGATGTTGTTAAAAACATTTCGTGAAAATTAATGACGTTTCGATGACTCTCAGTTTCTTAACGATATTAGCGAGATTCCGTTTTACGTAGACTTCGAAATATCTGAAAATTCTGCAATTTGAAATATCTAAAAATTCTAAAATTCTACGATTCGGAACATCTAAAATACGAAGATTCTAAAATTCTAAAATAAACTCTATCAATTATATCTTGCAGCTAATCAAACTGACAAACATCCTTAGTCGCTAAATTATTCTCCGCGAGCATCCAAGCGCGCGCAGCTGTTTGAAAACACCCGGAAACACTAAAATATCAGAGAAAAAATAGCGAAAGCTTGTTCGCGAGATGTGTCGGTGGAGACGCGTATCTACGCGCTTCGGTTGCTTGCGGCCAGTTTCAAATCCGAAAGACACAGAGATTACCTGGGGGACACGGCCGTGGGAAAGTCTTAGTAACGGCGTACAGTGAAGTGCATAAGAGGTCCCCGAGGAGGAATAGGTTTAAGAAAGAGGGTAGGAGTAGGTAGAGATTCTTGAGCCGGTGTATAGAAATTCAGCGAGCTTGCAAAACCTCTTGAGCACGCGCTCGAGAAGCGGCTCGTCTTCCTCTTGTCGTAGACGCGGGGGAAACGTACGAAAGAAAAGGCGAATTCCCTTGTACTGGAACGTCAGCAAGGGCGAACGTCGACGAATTGACTGGGGATAAAGTAAAAATGCCTCCCCCGAGTTTCTCTTGTTCGCAGCTTCCATGGAATTTTCTATTTCAAACGATTCGTGAATTTTCCAATCAACGGTGATATCACGACGCAGATATTCGCTATAATTTAGTAGTTTTTAGAGGATTAACCGGTTAATGGTTCGACAGATTGTGTATGAATTTGATTCGTTTCATTATTTTACATATATGTGCTCTTTGACTTATCATCTTTTTAATTAAAAATTTGTTTTTCTTAAAGTTATACAGATAAACGCCGGGACTAGTATGATTTATAATTTGATTCATTTGATCGATAATCGAAGAACTAAGGGGAGAAATAGTATGAATGCGTTCTTTTTTAGAGTTACATCGATAAGTATAGGGAAATTGGATTTGTTTTATTATTTTATATGTGGTCGTTTTAATTTCATTTGTTTCATTAATAATGGAAGTGGTTTTTAAAAAGGAGAAATAGCATTTGTGCGTTGTTTTCCAAAAGCTATGTACTTGGATAAAAATTTCAACGTCACGATCTGTTTTATTATTTTATGTTGTGTATCTTACGTTATATTACGTATAATGTGAATACATCGTTCCAGAGAAAATGTTTACGAAACAGAAATAATACTCTAGGATGTCAAATACGATTCTTACTTGAGCGAAGATACTGTTGTATACTGTGAAGATAAATCACTTAAATGTATGAACGTGACGCACAGAAGTTTCGATTAAGATTAAACGTGGAAAATCATCTAACGATCCCTGTAATCGACGCTGAAAAAATAAAATACAATTATGGAAAATAGCGATAGCGCATATTGCGGTACATTAGCTGTGAGATAATTTGTGGTAGAATGGGAAAAGAGGCAATAGTCTGTGATAAAGTATAAGTCGAAAGTATGGGATAAAATCTTGTTTTCTCTGACAGAATTTACGTTGCAAGAGTAATAGCTGTGACGATGTTTCAATACAAGCTGGTAAGAGAATCTTAGCGGTTCTTCATACGAATTAGTATTTTTTTACTCAAGGCGTACGGTATAAGCTGGTTTCCCATAAAAAGGTAACGGTGGATGTCTAGTTGTTACAGACTGCAGCATAGAAAGACGCCATGTTCATGATACAACGTTTCCTTTAAAGTTTTCCGAGTTTTATTTGAACCTGCTTGATTACAAAATCACGACACCTTTTCGAAAGACAACCTACATATTCTGTTTCGTTATTTTATAGATCATATTCCATACATCCTTTATATATCTACTATTATTATATTTCTAGAACATTATTATATCTTAATCTGCAATGTCATTTGAATTTTTGAGATATTGTTAGAGATATTATTAATTTTTATTTTTAAATTTCGAACGTAATTTTAATATATCTGCTTGTAATTTCTCGCAAACGGAAAACGTCTACGAAAGATCAGATCGTTTTGGGCATACGATTTTGACAAATTGTTGGGCGATGAGAAGTTCCACAATGTTAGCAGTACGAACGGAAACCATGAAAGAACGTAAAGGATTCGATTCAAGGGGTATTAGGGGAAGGACAGGTTGTGAGAAATCTCAGTTTCTGGTTTCTTAAAGCTTCAACCTTCTATTCGGCCCACACTTTTTTGTACGAATCTTCTATTCAGAAATCATTTTGTTCTCTTTTCATTGAGAATTTTTTGTCCACTAGCCTGAACTCTGAAAGACTATTAAGGTTGTTAGATTCGAAGTAACAGTATTTATCCAGAATCGCACAAAGTTAGTAACTTTGAAATGTGTATTCTACTAAATATAATGGAGATAAAAGTTACGCAGGAAAACATAAGGAAGGAAAATAATTAATTCACAGTAATGCTTCAACGTAATTGCTTAGGAATTACATACGAGCTAATAAAATGAATAATCTTAATGTTGGGAATTAAATGAAAATCATTTTCCCTTGTGTTCAAAGATTAGATGTAATTGCTCTGATAAAACTTTTTCATGTTTACTGTTTTATTAGTCCCTAATATAAAAGCTATAAATATGAAGCTGCTATTACGTTAAATGAAACGTGTTTACCATTACGGAATATTTATTTACGTATTAATTAGAACGTAACGATTCTTCATTTGTGGTGTATGTCAAATGTTGGAAGAATTCTAATAATTCTGTCACAAACCGTAATTAATCTACTTTCTGACAAACTTTTTCTCCCCAAATCGAAACCTAAGAGTCGCGATTGGGATTCTCAAAAAAATTCCACAAAATTCCCCATGGCTCCGTCGAAGTAAAAAATTAATCCACGTTCCAATAAAAATTTCACGCAGACCGAAACCTGAAAATTACAATCAAACTTCGGAAAGAATTCTTCGAAAACTCCGATGTTTCCACCACGGGAGAATAAATCCACGAAATTGTCCGAAAATTCCAAGCTCATCCAAGCCGAAAACGACACGATCAGAACGAGACCACAAGTGGAGTTCTATTCGCTCTGTTTCCATAAAGTATGTAGTAGCCAGTATCAAAACAGTTTTTCCAATAATACTGTTCCATCGTTGACGAGTTTCATAGCCGTGCAGCCATATTCCTTCGGTTCTTCGGTAAAAATCGACGAACAGGGTAAATATCCCTGGCGATCGACGACGACCGATTCAATCGTGACATTATCACAGAACCATCGAGTCGTTTATCGGCGACGCTCTCGAAATCGTAAGACGGATCAAAGGACTTATCGTTGGTGGCGATACGATGCCTCTATTCGTGCGACACTCGATTCCTTTATGACTGTCTCGGATTTTATCGGCGGGCGCCTCCCCCCGCTTTTGTTATCAGAATGCTGTGCAAACGGTTGAAATTGATAAGGCGTTAGGAGAAAGGCGGTGGATACGACATCGCGACGCCGTGCCGTTACTCTCTCGCGTTAGCGATACACGCGGTGCATGGTGAAAACAGATTAGTCACGTAATAAAATCGTGTTAGATACGTCCGAAGGATTTTAGACGACGAGACACGCGGCTTTGTAAACAGTACATAGTACGTTCTTGAACGACGACGACGAGCTGCGCACCGTTCTTCTATTTAGAATGACTTCCGTTACGCGACGGCTACACGGAAGCGGAGCTCGTTGCGTTTTGGTTTTAATTAAGATCGAGACAAGCCACTAACGATTCTTGAGAATCCAGATTCTACGAGTGAATCTTGTAATTTTTAGTGCAGGTAAACGTTTTGTGCCTTTATCGTTTTAATTGCCAGAGAAGTTGCGAAGTTGGAAGTTTCGTGGAGGTCCTTAGTAGAAAACATCTAATTACGATCGAGATCGGCCACCGAGAAGTCTTGAGAATCCGGACTCTTCACGCGAATCTTGTAATTCTTAGCGCAGGTAAATGATTTGTGCCTTTATCTTTTTAATTGAGAAAGAAATCGTGATGTTTCGTCGTGATTCTTAATCATAGGAAGCGTTGTTTAGTTTTGGTTCTAATTATGGTCGGGACAAACAAAAGAAAAAGGATTCTTAAGAATCCTATTTCTTCGTGTGATTCTTGGAATTCGCAGAATTCCTAGCGCATATGTATCATTTGTTTCTTAACTGAAATTCTTTAATTCACAATCATCGCTTTAGAACGTGAAATATAACAAAATTCTCGGATTCGTGCTTTATATTTTGATATACACGGTCTATGTTTATTGTTATTTAGAAAACGATAGAAAATATCTACAAAGTCTAATGTCTAACGGTGCTTATATTTGAGCTATACCAAAAAGATGCTACTTATTACTACTTATATTACATTCTGTAACACCCTTGCTCTACTCGAATCAAATATACACGCGAAGCGAAGTTTAGAACCCCTAAGGATGCAGTATTCTTCGGAACTCCTGCAGACAGCAACGTTAATCCTGAGAAACTTGCTTGAAAGCTGGCCAACGTTGATCGATGAAAGCCTGGTTCACGAACATTTACGGAATCCAACGCAAACACATTCTAACTGGAAAATTCGAATTCCTTTCGACAGACAGACTTCCAGCTACCAAATCGTCGCTGGGAAAAAGCTCTCGCTCTACGGAACCATCTCGATAAAACGCTAAAATTCTCTGATTGTAACATATATCAGTGGACTTTCCAATTTCGATAAAAAGACACGTCACAGGACTTCCCAATTTAAATAAAAAGCCGAGAGAAAGAAAAGATCGACCAAAAAAAGAGGAAAAAGAAGAGAGGAACATTGGCAACGAAGGGAAGTTCTGAAGGATGTAGTCCAGATCGTCGAGAACGGGTGACAATATAATAAAAAGAGAAGAAAACGGGAAGGATGGAGGCGAAGGAGGAGGCGTCCGAGTCGTGGAGGATCACCGAGGGCTGAGAAAGAGAAGGAAAAAGAGAAAGTGAGAGGATGCACAAGCACACGAGCCAACTACGTGGTCCCAGCGGCCCCGGAAGCGGACACCATGTTGCTAATAGAGGTCCTGTCAGAAGATGGAACAGCTTCCATGGCGGAGGAAGCGTTGGCGGAGGCGCGAGTAATTTTAACGACACTGTCGGAAATGGCAATCTGCCCTCTGGTATGATCACCAAGGCTCCGCAGGAGCCGTTCAGGGCCGTGCCAAAGGCTGTCCAAGCTCTCAGAAGCGAATCCGTCGATAGGAGCCATCGAGTACAGCCACCGCCACCTCCGGCTTTTCCTCGAAGGCGATTCTCCGTCTGGTGAGTTTGGAAATTTCAATCAGAAATAGGTATCTTATATGGTATATCTGTTATATTTTTTTCTATTATGATCTACTCTCTCTTTTTTCTTATTAACCTTTTATATCTCGGTAATTCTGTGATAATTACGTAATTCTGTTTATTACGTACCGAAGAACTTTTCATGATCCTCCGTATAGTGAGTTTTGGAATTTCTTAGAAGAAATCATTTATCGCTTAACCATTATTTAACTATTAAATTAAAGAACAGAAAAATGTACAAAGGTACATAGTATCTATATAAATATATATGTTCGTCGAAATAAAAACTAATTTTTTTAAAAGGTAATATTACCTTACGTTTATAAGCAAATTCGTTCAATCCATACGGAATAACAGAAATTAATCACAGTTGGTAATTAATTCTCCGAACCAGTAACCGTAAATTAACACTGATGCAACATAAATCACCTGGTCGTGCATTATTCGAACAGTAAATCCGACTCTTGTACACCCCTTCCGCCCTAGAATGGATTACCCATTATCAACTAATTTTTTCCATACAAAATATCCAATCCCACGCACAACACTACACCTAGTCATAAATCAATCTTTTATTTGATCCTTCAAACTCTACACCACTCGACTCTATCGATTACAGCAGCATCCGTTATTACGTTATCTCATTCGATATTTGGTACGTTGTTCGGTTTGTCAAGTTGATGCTAACGCAATTTCGATGTAACAGGGCAGAAACGAACGTCTGGGCGTAAATCGGCGTTTTCCTTGCGCGTTAACGGGGAATTGGTCCACGCTGACGGTGCATCTTTTATTGAAGCAACATCGTAACAAAAATTTATCCGTGGTATAAATCAGCGTAACGCGGTCGTTCGGACGGACGTACGTTACAATCTGAATATATTTCAATTAATCTCCATAAAACCGCGACAGCCAGCCTGCGTATATCCTCTATCCGATCCTTTCCTCCTCGCTGTTTCTCTTTTCCCCTCATTCGGTCTGTTTTATTTTTATTTTTCTTCATTCCCGTTCGTCGGTACGAAATATACGACTCGTGAAATTACATGGTGTCGTACGCGCTGCCAACCAGCGATACCTTGATTGAAATTTAACGACATAACTTGGGTTTCGACTATCGAAATCGCCTGGGATGGAATAAGCCGACAATTGCGAGGCTAATCTTGACAGTCGGCCGGAAACCGAAATAAACGAGCAAGGAGCAAGAACAAGAATACGGAGAACACCATGTGTGCTATGAAGTTACAGGTCTGTAAGGTGGACTGCAAAAAGGGAAAGATAGGGACAGGTGAAAAGGTGCTTGATAAATATCAAATTTATTGTTGGAGAAAGATATGACGCGGGGATGAGTGATTCTTCAAATCTCAGAAGTGTTGCACAGCTTTGAAAAGAAGTAGAGAAACGATAGATGTTTGAAAGCGTTTATGAGAGATTTCAAGGTGTTTGATTAAATAGAATCGTTATTCGCGTATGCACAATTCATAGAAGACTTTATGTTTAATTAATCAGGGAAACCAAGAAAAAGAAAATCAAATCTAAATTTAAAATCGTGATCTCTCGTTTCTTTTATTTCTATAAAATTATATTTGAAATTTCTATATTATATATATAATTAAAGTATAATTAATGATTCTTAAAATGCATTAGAGAATTTCTTAGATCTAAATATCCTTTACTCGGATGCATAAAAACCAATTACAAATATAATCTTGTAAGGAGTCTTCTACTAAATCTCTAAATTGCTACAGAAATGATTAGAAATTCTTAAAATTCATTAGAAACTAATTGTTCTTAAATGCAAGTATTAGTCAAGTGCATAAAGCGTTATTGCTATACAAATTCAAACTTTTTGGAAACAATGAATTTTTGTGTCGTCTGTTTTATAGTTTTATATTATATATTGTAAGAATTCTATAAAGAGTTCTTTTATGGAATTAAAAAATTCTATCATATTCTACTAAGGAGTTCTAAAATCTTTTCGAAGGTAACTTCCCTAAATGTCGATATTATTCGAGTGTATGAGATCCAACGGGACCAACTGTCTCACAAGGTCGTGGGAAGACCTTTTGACACATAAAAGCCAGAAAGAAGCTTTTGTCATTTCGGTTATTTCGTTGCCTACTGGTAGCAATTATACTTACTTAATAGCGTATAATGAGTCGCACAGGGAATTGATAGAGGTAACAGAGTCGACTGAAATATTTCATTAAGTCGACTAAGTTCGAGAGCCAGTCGGGTTAAGTGGAGTATGTAATGTCACCAAGTGACCAAGGAAATCCGTTCTGGCATGCGAGTGTCGGAGGTTCAAATGGCTCAGTAGTGTTTCACGAATGCAGAGACACTTTCTGAGCGAAATTGCGGACATTCTTCGAACATTATTAGGGGAAATAGAGACAGAATAATGGAAAAAGCTCGTAATAAAATATTTTAATTCTTCTTCTTAAATATTTTAATCTTCTTTCTTATGACAGCAAAAATTATTAAAATACTAGTAGCAGTAGTAAGTATAGTTTATTTACAGCCCTCTGTCTATACAAGGAATTCGGTTTACAATTATTTCCTTTATTGTCTTGCATTCTTACTTAGTCATCTACACACACATTCATCCACTAGCATACACACTCTCATTTTACCCTTGGATATCCACTGTTTATTACCTACCTAACTGCCAACTATTACATATGTCTATTATCTGTTATTGTTAAGTTAATATTTTAACTTAACTATGTGCGTGTTATAAAAAATTTAATCGTGAAAATTTCAATCAGTTCTCTATCTTACGAGAGAAAACTCATTAAGATTTAATGGCTAAGATTTAATAGCTACATTATTGTACCAGTATGAGTGGTAGATCTCACATCACACGCATACAATTTTCATTGAGAGATTTTACAGGATTTCATTCGACGATCGTAAAACATCATTGAATTTAATTTCGTTGTAAGATCGTACTGATAATAAAATCCGGTGTAACTTCCCGTTGAAAAGTAACGTAGATTTTATTTCATCGTTTTATTAGAGAGCAAATTCACGATGATTCTCTCTACCTTATTAAAACGATTTAAGCGGATCTACAAACGTACGTCCTATTTTTATCGGGCAAAATATTTTTTTAAAAACCACACTATCTGTTTCATTTAACTTTCAGTGTAACTCGAAAATAAAAGAATAAACTATCCGCTTTCAATTTTAATAAATTTGTCCTTAACGAGCCTGAACGCGCTCCAACAATATCTTCCTATTTAACATACTCCACGAGAAATATCATAAAACCTTTCTCTCCCAACACAAGAAATAAAACTGAAAGTCTATTCCACCAGAACGAAGCAGAATTAATCTCACAAAACTATAATCTCGTTCATTAGACCCAAGAGTATCGTGAATCATTTCCCATCCAACAAAACCCTCGTTTTTTACAAACCCTAAGACAAAGCGAATGCGAACGCGAAAAAAACGCTGAAAACATAAAAGAGGAACATAAAACAAGCCGAAGAAACCCAACGAAGACGTAACGTCGAAGGAACGGACAAGGCCCGTCCATAAACGAAACGACCATAATCGCTAGGATGCGTATCAGCAACGGGGTGGCGTTATAGGGTTAACTCGCGACGGGGTTGCGAGATGGAGAAGCCGGTCCGCGTGATCCACGTCGAATTCAATTTTCCGCGCTGCACGCACACGTGACGCACGTGTTATCCGATCTTATACTTGGTGCGTGGTCACACCTAAATATACAGGGTGTTCCATAGATTGACAAAGCGTAGCTGGTGTTGTACATGAATATATAAGAATAAAATATTTACATGTTCATTAAGAGAGTTTTACTCGCAGAGAATCGTCGGATGAGCAGTTTGAGGTCGACTTGATTGAAGATCACAGTATTAATATTTTTATCTAGTTTCTTTCAGTTCGCAGATCTATATCGAACCAATCCTGAATTACTTATCGATCGACTCACTACTATTCTACTATGTTCTACTATTAGTTTCATCGTTACTTCGTATTTTCTGTTATTTTGTATTTGATTATCTTCAAAGAAATTGCTCAAGATGACTATTCTGTATTTCGACGCATGCACGGGAACGTCTTATCGTTGATGTGGTTATCACATAGTCTACCACTATTCCCTGAGATTCTTTAAAATTGCTATCTTGTATTGAACGTCCATATACGCGAATTTCAAGTATCCTTGGAAATAAAAATTTAATGGATTTAAACCAGATGATGCAAGACAAGCGATAGGACCACGCTATTAGGACAACGCGAAATCATTAAATCTCGCAAATAAGATCAAAAAGAATATACGTTTCTAGGTATGTTTCTCGTTCTTTTGGAGTATCGAAATCAATTTCTCAGATATTACTCACACGTTATAGAGCATTCTGTACGTTACGCATGATGCGTTAAAGGTAGATGGATGAAACGAGGGAGGTCAAGAACCTTGGAGAACCTTCCTTCAGCCGTCAAATTCTCCAGTCGATCCTGGTTGAATCGCGTTTGATACACGTCTGTCGATATTCCCTTCATTCGTATTACCGCACCGCCAGATTTATGTTCAGCGTAGAGGTGTGTACTTGCACGTCGACGTCGATTTCTCGCATGAGTTTACATGCGCTCTGAGCCCTGTCGAGGCGTTGAAAGAGAGGGATCGGTTAAGTTGTTGAAGGAACGAGAGGCGGATGCAGTATCGAGCAAGCAATGGGGTGCGAGTAGAAAACGGATTGTTAAATTGAGTAAAACATATTGGCAATGGGAGAGTGTATTTAGGAGGCGTCAGTTCGATGAGGTTCAAGTGTAATTTGTGTTTAATTCGGTTAAGGGATGTTCTTGTACTGCTGGTTTAATTCCTTGGTTTGTAACATTCAGCTACGTTGGAACTAGAAGCTCAAATTCGGTAAAAGTAGAGTCTAACGTCATCGGTAATGGATTTCTGTTTAGGAAGCGTTAGTTGAACGAAGTTAGAGAGTAATCTGTGTCAACTACAATAACTTTCTGGATAAGGGGCGTTTCTGTTAGTTGTTTTAATCTCTTGGTTCGTAACATCGAGACACGCTCGTTGCGCGAGTTTTAGTTTGACTCCAATAAAGATAGATTGGTTTCGTGACGAAGTTTAGTTTGGTAGTTTTGACTTTTGGCATTATCAATTAGTTCTTGCAATCTGGCGTTTATTCTACGAAATTCTTGAACAGAGATATATTAAAATTCCTTAATACGAAAACAAAGAAATATCCAGTGGCTTGTTACAAGTTTTACGTTGGCTTCAAGATACCGCGATATGTTTTTCGATCTTACAAGCTCGTATCAAGTTTGAGATTATAATATTGCCGAAACTAACTGTAAAAGAATATATAATAATTCGTGTGTTGCATTATTATGCAAACAAACGTCGTCCTGTATTTGATGCCTTTGAATTTCTATGTTTCTACGAAACAACAAATTTGTATCTCCTAACCTAGATAATAGCAATACCAAATATACTACAACATTATAACGAAATAACTGTATTGTACTATAATACCTTCCAGCTTTGGTATCTCCTTTGCATCTGTTCTGATAAATATTAATGTATTATTTGCGTGTGTTCTATCGCATTATGGTATTTAGTGTAAATATCTATATTCTTAACAGCAATATTGACAGAATATCGAATTTATACTGTTGAAAATTAATCAGGATTCTAATTAATCGGGACCCACGGTGGTTATCGATGTATGTAATTAAGGTAGAGGTTTCATACAGCTAGATTATATCAGAAGGATCACTTACGTAATAGTTAAATAAGATTCTAAATACGATTTATCTAGAAGATTAACTCTCATATATCGTACCTATTTGTATTTATCTGATTCGCGGTAAGTGTTATCTAATTAGAATCGAAGTAACTTTAGATTACAATATTTTAACAATTTCTCTCCTATTTGTTTCATCGGCCATTTTTCATATTTCTAATTCCATTTTTGAGTATGCTCTTTTGTCTAGAAGCAATTGAAAAGTACAACAGATTGAGTAGGCGACTAGCAGAATTTCTAACATAAAACTAATAAAATGGTTCAAACGATTCGCTATTTCAAACCGGTTTCCTTTAGAATCCTTTATTAATACGTCGAAATATTTACTAAAATTACTACCACGAAAACAGTATGCCTATATTTAGGAACCATTTCTAGGGAAAGGAATCACCTTTTTAGGTAACAGAAGAACTACTCAAACTCAAAGGATATATTACACGAGACAAGTTTCGGAACAATGTCGTTAAAGATGAAGATGCCGATGCTTTTTCTTCTTCGAGGCTCTCAAAGAAGAATTCTTCGATTCCAATATCTTACTACTGTTAGAAAAAGGCACGCGGTCGTTCTGTCCTATTTTCATCGGGATTAAACGTGAAGCAACGCGAAGAGATTTCTTCCTAAGCACGAGCTTTTCCAACGAGTCGTTGCATGTTCGTCGTACATTAATTACCTTAATTGGAGGCTAGATCCTACGGTAGCTGTGTACCTCGCAGAAATCATAATTTATTAAGGTAAATGGACTAGCATAGATAGAGACGATACAGCGAGACTTGGGCTGCCGACTAATTCTCTTGGATGATAATTTCAATCCTGAATTTAGGTTTTAACCCTCGCGAGGGAAATATATATCGATTTCGATGAAATTTTGTTGGTTAATGGCTATTAGCAAGTAGTAACAGAGTAGAGAAATACGTTGTTGTGGATTAGGGTTTATTTTGTGTTAGCTATCCTTCTTCTAGGTATCGCGGAGTAATTTATAAAAAGAAGATTATATTTTTTGATAGAAATTAAATATTTTAGTTTCTAAAAACGCTTTCCAATACGTTTGTTATGTTAACACATAGAAGTGCCTGTGTTAGTTGTAAAATAGAAATAACAACGACTTCTTATTAGTAAAACGTTTCATCTACAAATTAAAATGATCGTTACAAGAGAAGTTAATATTATGCCTCTACCGGAAATTCCTTTATCCATCCACGTTGATCTGTTAATTCTCATGCCAGATACTTTACTATATTTATATCTTACTTTTCTACCAAAACGATTCGTGCTAAACCAAGCTACGTTAAACTAAATTAAGTCAGGCAGCTCTCATTCGAAAAGGTAGCTCGATAAAGGTCTACAAATCTGTATTTATACAATATCCCCACGTGTGAATGGGATTACCGAAATAGCATCGGAAAATTGCTGCCAATATTTCGAGAACACCTTGTATTTCGAGCAATCTCTATATCATACATATACTTATACACGCGTACACATATACGCACGTATATGTACATACAGAAATATATATATCTCTGTATAGAATAATACACGTTCCAAGTACAAAGGGAAAATTATGCCAGAAGCCGAGTTCACGAGTATCTGTATTGTTCGACCCTCGATTCTCGCGTAGCCACGGGAGATTTTTCTAGAATTGTCTGCAGCAAAGGTACAGTGGCTATCAAAAATATTTCTACATCATTGAATTTATTATTAGCATTTACATACCAATTTATTAGGCCCAAATATATTAAATTTCGGACAGTTTAATAGTATTATACTTTCGTACGATTACAAAAATTTGATAGAGCGAGGTAGGGTTGTTCGAGTCACTCGTGCTTCAACTTGCATGGAATAATCAAATTTGTCGTACATTATAAGACACCATTACTGTTTAACGTAATAACGGAAGGATAAGAAAATATCGTGTACTTCAGTAACGGAAGGTATGAAAAACGAGGGAATGATTCAATAAGAAAAACGAATTGATATACGCACGATAAGTATAATCGAGAATGATTTAATAAAATAATTACAATTGAAGATATTAGGCCGAGTTGAAGAAACGAAAGTATGGCCGACACATTTCACTGTATATCACTTGGATCGTCTAAAAATCTCACGTATGGAAATTTGACGAATTATAAGGCAAATTACTTAGTCTGACTCAAATATGTTTTTCTGAGTATACTTCGGAAATGAAGCGAACCTGATATTAATAGAACACTTTCGTTGGAAAAGAGGAATATGCCCCAATACTTTTTATAGCCACTGTAACTGTAAATTCGCGGCTAATTCGAGGAGTAGCACAGGGAAGGGAAAGAAACATCTGTCGATGGCTCGTTCTATGGCAGATCGTAAACATTTAAAAGCCAGAACACCGTAACAATAGACGTATTTACGCGAGTCTGCACCCCTTGCTAGAGGATATTGTATCGTATACGAGAGTTTCGATGATAAATTGCATTTCCGACGATGACTTCCGTGTCGATGGAACACCACACCCCCGCCCCGTATTCGGCACACCCTGGTGTTATTGTTGCGCGAAAGAAATTTATAGCGCACGTTCGATGGTCATTGCTTTTAACCCTTTAACGAAGGTCCGATAAAATCGAAATTGTTCCGCGTTGTGACGTCGATATCCCTGGATCACTAAGCGAGCAAAATTGTCGCTTATTTGTGAATGCACGCAAAGAACGTTAGGTACTAACATCGTAGGGAATGCTTTGGAATGGGGGAAATATTTGAGCATTTCGAGTGTTTTAGGTGGTCTTGTTGTTACAAAGAGAGGGTGTTTTTAATATTTGAGCGTTGTTTCAATGAAATTATTTGACAAATTGTTATTTAAATTATACATTACCGCAGTAACATGTGAAATGTCCAATTTTCTTGTATTAATTTCCTAAATCGTCTTCTCCGATAAATCTTTTCATTTTCGTAGATGCGTCGCTACGTTTTCCTTTCTCGTGTATGATTTTCATTTCCTGTTGCATACTCGTAAAAATGAATTTTTTTTTTGGAGTTCGATGAAACATGAATCATTGAAAGTCAGTCATTTCGTATTTTACAACCCACGTACATTTGAAAATATTTGATATTTATCTTATCGATACGAATATCAGCATACGACAACTGTAAAACAAAAGCGCTGAAGAAATTACGCCACCATATCTAAAATTGCATAATCTTCGGGAAAAATAAGATTATTTAATTTTCAACACCAGTCGATATCACGAGGAGAAATATTTAAACTACCACGATAAAATTTCATAAAACCTAAGCTTCAATGGCAAGTAGCACTCGAGAATGATTCTCTGTCATCAAGGAGAGATTTTAACCGCGTTACTATTGTTTTCTGTTGCAGCTTTGGCAAGCGGACGGGTGGCAGCGCCAGGAGACCCAACGAATGCTTCGTTCTCGAGCCCTCCGAGATGATCGTCGTAAGTAGAAACACAGTTTTATTTCGTGAAACATCCGCAGTTTTCTTTACGATCGTGTCGTAATTTGCGCGCTATACTGGCGAAAAATTTGCGCCACGCAAACTTTCGTCGCGTCACGAAAACTTCGTTTCATCGTGGAAGTTTGCCAGGATTTTACGTTTACCACGGTTCGAACCGTAACTTCCGTTGCAACTTCTTGCACGTTCAACGATTAAATTTAAAAAGAATAACGGAGCCACTACGTGCAATCAGAGGGTAGTTTAATCCCTTTCTCTGACGTTATTGTTTGTTACGTTTCATATCTTTTGCTAAACGATCGAAGGACTTTCGTTTCCGTATTTATTTTTTATAATCGTATTTTTACTATTTTATAACATTTTATGGATTTTATTTTTCGGAAGCTTTTTTAAATCTTGATGATTCGGTTCGTGTTGAATGAGTTACGCGCTATGATTTTTGTTTTATGGGGGTTTTTATAAAGATGTATAAGGGATTTGGAGTAATTTTTTTTAGCAATTATATATCGGTATTGTTAATTAAATAAAGGAAACATCTATAAAAATGATATTTAAAATTTAACCTCATAAATATAAATTTAAAGGTTTGAAATATGGAGAAATTTTGTTTGTTTATAATCGTATCGTTATTATCCTGTAGGATCGCTTTCTTAGCTATAAGATGTATGCATATACTTTTTGCAAGATTTGAAATATCGCTGACTTTTTTATGAAGTTCAATATGCTTGTGTGAATTTATATTATGGAAGGTTTCAATTAATAAAAAAAATGGAGTATAATTTTTTTTACAAAAATTAGATATTAGTATCATTGATTAAATAAGACAGATCTGATATAATATCGAAACAGAATGTGCGTGAATGGTATAAATTGAAACATCAAAACTCATATTTCAAGAAGATAGATCATTAATTCGGACAGCGATCTGCGCTTCATTTAATTCACGTTGAAAGCAGTTGGAGTTCGTAATTTTCAAATCTCGTGTTTTTGCAAAGTCAACTTCAAAAAAGTCTTGAAAAAGAAGTCGTAAAAGTTCGTTTTAAAATAGTTGTTGTTGAAGTATCATTTGCACGAATTAATCTACTAAGGGAACATTACGCTCCATTATAATAATTAATCGGAGGCAAAGTACACTTGTAATCTTTATAATTAACATTTACGTTTTTCGCCTTAAAAAGGAGTCTAGAGTCCAATTTTAAACTCCACCTGCGCGTTTCATACATGCTATTCGTGTTATTATCTCGGGAAATGGCACAGATAATAGTAAACTCTACAGAAATTCCGAAAACATAATGTTTGTCACATCTTTGCCTTTTCCTTTGCTATTCAATTTAATAAGTGGTTTCGTACTACTTCTAAGCGATTCATTTATCATCAAGAAGAATAATACTTATATCACGCATGTATTTCAAAAGTGACATAACTGGATAGAAGTTTCTAAAAAAGAAAAAAAATAAGAGAGAAGAAGAAGAAGAAAAGGAGAAAAGAATGTCAAATATTTTTGAGAATTATTCGGAAGCTCGAAAAAAAATTATTCATGCTGAGACATATAATTTGACAAGAATAGACTGAAGAAACCAGCAGACAAATATCTTTATAATTTTCCATTTTTAATTCTTGACTTTTTCCTGGCATAAATTATTTTGTATTGCGACACATTCGAAATGCGTTTGCAAGATTCAGAATCAAGTTTCATTTCAATCGTTCAACGAAGCTATTATCATCTTTGTAACCATAAAAACCCCTAAGAAAATTCCCCGTACTAATAATTCGACAAAAAAGAGAGAAAAAAAAAGAAACAGTGAAACCTCGAGTACAAAAATTTTAAAAGAGGAAGAGAAAACATTATCCAAATTATATTATTTTGGAAGCAAAGCTGTGATACCGTGAACGACGATTCCAAACAGTATCTATTTTCATTCTCCGGAACCAAAATCGATAAACTAATTCATTCTGTCGTTTCCATGACACGTAGCATGTGTTTCCAGGTCTCGCGGTGTTTCTTTTTTTTTTTTTTTTTCAATTCTCGTTGGTTGTCGGCTGAAAACCAGGGGAAATAACGGTCTATTATAGAGGACAAGGGAGAAAAGCAAGGAATTGACGCAGACGAACGACGCGAATTTCTCTTTTTCCGACCGGTTTGTTCCACATTCGCGAAACGTGTGCACGTAAGCGCGAGGAAGAGCGTCCCTACGCTGCGATGGACGCTTCGGCTAGCTGCTTTGCTACGATATGCTCACGAACCATTCCGGATGCGGCGGCGATATCGCATAATGAAAGACAATGCTGTCCAGACTCGAGACGCAACGTGCCAGACAGTTAATCAATAGTTCCTCTCCTGGCGTGTGTTATGCCCGCGTCGACTTTTCGAGGTTCGCGTCGCTGCGCTCCTCTCTCCATCCGCTCTGATGATTGCGATTACGCGGACGATTATTTGCAGGATTAAAAAATCGCTGAACGATTCGGCGATCATTTTATTTAGGGGAGGGTTGCATGATCGGCCCGATGTTTGGGAAAGAAGGGTACTTTTCGAAGGGAAATTGTTGGAGAAATATGGGATATCGAGAGTCAAAGGGCCTTTTGAAGTTTCCGATTGTTAGATCGAGGATTTGTATGCGTTCGTGAGAACTTTGATGATTCAAAGATGCACAGAATGCACGTAATACGCAAATTTGCCTGAAATATCCAAGGTGTAGTATATTTATTATGATATTTGGTAGATGGAAAAAATTTCTGTCCGGGTTCCATTTCCTTAATCGCGCGATTCAACGTTTGGGAAAGAAGGGAGGTGCTTTTCGAACGGGATATTGTTTGAAAAATATGGGATATTGCGAATCGAGGGATTTTCGAAAGTTTTGAGTGGATTTATCGTGACTCGATAAAAGAGCCGAGATTTGAATACAGTTAGTTTAGATTAAAAAACGCGGAACGATCTAGCGTTCATTTTGTTTGGCAGGATGGTTGCATGATCGGCCCAGTGTTTAGAAAAGAAGGATTTCCCTTTTCGAAGGGAGATCGTTTGAGGAATTTTTTATTCTGTTCAACGTGGGTTGATGAAATAGCGGAGGTTTTAGTTTAATTAGTTTAGATTAAAAAACAATAAAAGAATGTAGATTTTAGTTCAGTTGGTATAGATTAAAAAAATACGTGGGACGATCCGCCCTATTTAGTGGAGGGTTGCGTGATTGGTTCAGTGTTTGGAGGAGAAGGGTACTTTTCAGAGGGAAATTGTTTGAGAAATATGAAATAGCGACAGTCGGAGGGTTTACGAATGTGATTCGGTTCATTGTGGGTTTATAAAATCGTAGGATTTTTAGCGAGTATTGTAACATTCGGTGGTGGTGTTTAATAAAAGTTTAAGGATTTTTGAAAATCTGTATTTGGAAGGTAGAGTTCAATAAAAGGCTGACATTTTTAGTGGAAACCGTGGCATTTGGAAATGGAGTTTGATGAAAGTTTCAAACAGTGATGTTTATGGAAACTCGCAGTGAAACTGAATGTAAAATAGGAATATGACATCCATGGATGGAATATGGAAACTATTATTTATTTGTTATTATTTATTATACACGGTCGTCCACTATCGACTTAGGACGAACTTTCAGCTTTACATTTTTTCTTGTATTTTATATTATACTTTTGTTGACATATTCAATATAATACAATACGCGAAATCATGATATTTCGAAATTGAGTTTCAGAACAGGAAGGTTTTTAGAAACTCGTAATGGAATTGAATGAAGATTGAAAGGAAGTATGTCACCTAATGGGAATCGTGAATTATAGAGTTGGAATAATGCCTCTGTTGCTTCATCCAATATAATATTAGGTGAAGTAAAAAGTTCTGAGCGCTTTTTCGCTTTATTTCGACGATGAAATTAACATAGTCAAGATTATTCGATTTAGATTAAATATGCGCCGTTTTGTTCGATTACTTTTGTCCATTTTGAAGGCAATTTCATAATTCCGCGGTTGAAGAAGTCCTCGTCCCTATTGGTAAAAAACTTGACCAGCTCATTTTCACAAGCCTCTCTTGAGGCCAGTTTTGTACCATCAAGAAAATTTTGCAAAAACTTAAAAAGGTGATAATCGCTTGGTGCCAGGTCTGGACTGTACGGCGGATGCGATAGAACCTCCCAGCCAAGCTCTCGGAGCTTCTGACGCGTCGTTAAAGATGTGTGCGGCCTGGCGTTGTCTTGATGGAACACAACACCTTTCCTATTGGCCAATTCTGGCCGCTTCTGGTCGATCGCCTGCTTCAGTCTGGTCAGTTGTTGACAATAGAGGTCCGAATTAAGTGTTTGCCCCGATGGGAGCAGCTCATAATGGATGATTCCCTTCCAATCCCACCAAACACACAATAAAACCTTCTTGGCCGTTAATCCACGCTTGGCGATCGTTTGGGCCGGCCCACCGCGATTGGACCACGATCTTTTTCGGCTGTTGTTCTCGTATGTGACCCATTTTTCATCGCCAGTCACCATCCGCTTCAAAAATGGGTCGATTTCGTTACGTCTCAACAAAGAATCGCAGGCATCAATTCGGTCCAAAAGGTTCTTTTGCGTCAATTCATGTGGCACCCATACGTCGAGCTTCTTCTTGAGACCAGCCTTATGCAAATGGTTCCAAACGGTTTTCTGGCTAATCTTCAGTTCCTGGGCAATGGAATAAGTGCTCACATGCCGGTCCGACTCGACGATTTCCATGATTTTATCCACATTTTCGACGATTGGCCTACCAGAGCGTGCCTCATCTTCGACGTCCATATTACCAGAACGGAATCGTTGGAACCACCGCTTTGCTGTTGCATTCGATACTGTACTGGGTCCATAAACAGCACAAATTTTTTTGGCCGCCTGCTCCGCCTTTTCACCTTGGTCGTAGTGGTACTGAAGAATGTATCGAATTTTCTCTTTTTTTATCTCCATTTTCGAACGCTGTAACACACAACTGGCTTCACCGAACACAAAACTGACAAAGAACCTTTTTGATGCGTAATATCACCTTGAAATCGGTGTATACTATGACTCGATGCGATGTGCACATCGTGAGATATGGCTCACTAAAGACATCTAGCGAAAAACGCTCAGAACTTTTTACTTAACCTAATATATAGAATTATTATATAATAATGATACAAAGAAATAAAGAATATGTTTAAATAACCCCCAAAGTTTATTATTTTAATTAATTATTTAAATTAGTATGGTTCATTTCGAAGCAAAAGTTGTACCAGCTTTTTTAATTTAATCTGTGAACAAACGTAGCACTGAAAAATCTGATTTCTCGAAATAGCTACATAAGCGCCGTTCATTGAGAAATTTTAAATACAACTGTTCGCTTAATTATAGATTTATTAATAAAGTGAACGAAGAACGATCTATCCGATGATCTGCCAAGATTTGTTTTCATCAATCTGGCTCGACAATGTTCCAAAATTACAAAAGTAGTTTGCAGTTCATTTTGACATTTAAAATTCACCTAAATTTGTCTGCGACAGCTCGATAACTCCGTTTAGGAATTTCCTTTCTCCTATCTAATTACATATTTCAAGCAGCGCAGCGAGTGAAATCGAGTGGTTCGTGCTGCCATCTACGATACGAACGTCTGTTTTACCGACGATTCGGATCTTGCAGATTTCGAAATTCATGGATCGCGTTCAGATATTTAATAATCGATTTAAAAATTTTTTATTTTTCTAGACAGATTCTATGATCTAAAGAGAGTTTATTAATTTTTTGTTTATACAAACTAGAATTTATTTTCTTTTCTCTATAGATTATATTTCTTAAAGAATTGTATCATATATTTATTAACATATTTTAGAGAAATTTTCTTTTTCTATTGTTATTCGAAATAAATAAAGTAAATAAATGTCGATAGATCATTAGTTATGTAATATTTTATGTCATTATTTTTACAAAACGTTTCATTTTCTGTATCTCACAAATTCCATATAGTATTATTCATTATGCAACATTTCGAGCGGAAAAGGACGATGTGAGCCATAATATTCTCAATATACGTGCTCATAAACGAAACTCACTTCTCCAATAACGTATTAAAATTTTCAAATAATCCGTATATATTCCGCAGCTCCTGCTTATCGTGCTTTTAATCCCGCCTTATCTAACATTCACCTTAGCTTTCTCTGAAACAATGTTGAAACGATAATAAACCCATTATATCCAACAGACACTTCTAAATTCTTCTATTAAACATTTGACGCTTCTCTCTGACGCTTCTTCTTCTCTTCTGACACTTCGAATGACTTAACGCTCAAGGTGGAGGAGGTTTAATAAATCGATTGTTGGTGTGATTTAGCACTTTATTTGTGCTTGTTGTATAAAAGAAAAGTTTGATGTTATGAACACGGCGGTGGTAAGATCTTGTGGAGAGTGAAGTATTTCACCCGCACGGTACCATGTCTGTTGATGAACTGACCTTCTATGCTGCTGATTCTCCACCAGCTGTTCGATCTCGTCCGTCTATCGTGCCTACCCGGCCGGATTTTTTTCCTGACCTTTGAGTCATTACAGCTCGGGGTGGACAGATAATTCCCAAAGAAGGGAATGGGCCTGCCCGAACCATAAACGAACGGCCATTCAAAATTCCGAACAATTTATTACAGTTATAGGTCTTCACAACACAGTTTGAGTTGGATTAAATAGTAATTATACTCTTCTTCCGTCAGAATATTTAATTTTATCTTGTATTTATATTTTACCTAACAAAGACCGTAAATTCCATTTCATTCTTTCTAATTTGGTTATACACCTAAACCACGTTCTTTTTGCGTTATAACTTTATATAATGAAAATACATATATTAACAATTAAATATGTTATTATTTAAATGTGAAGGGTATGAAAATAGATCGAAATTCTGAATAACATTTCGAAGTAAATTATGAAATATAAAGCAGTTAATACAAAATGTCGCTCGGACTTCAAATAATTCATGGCTTTAATCATTTAAAATTAGAATACAAAATAAAATTAATATTAGGATCACCAACGATTAAAGTATAATATTTTTAATTAAATAAGTAAATTACTGAAATTTCCAAAAATACATCTCTATCATTTTATAAAATTTGTTAATCTATCCGACTGGTATCAAGTAACCTAAACCAGATTGCTGTGGATACCAATGATGACCAGTTGCGGATTAAAAATGAAAGACACGAAGGTACGCGCCAGTGCAAAATGCAATTTGGATTATGCAACGCGTTGTCACTGTACCGTGGACACCCATCTCCGTGTATGGTATAACAACTTCCTGTTCTCGTCTGTTTCAACTGTTTTTTTCCAGCATTATCTCGACTCCCCGGTTGACAACGTTTCATTATGCGGCGTATCGTAGATGTGATTATTCCTTGGTTGAAATTAATTGCGTTATCATACTTAGAATTATAGTGGTTTTGTGGAATATTCTTACTTTTTTTTTGCACATTAGCAAACATAAATGTTCTTAACTTAATTTGTTTGCTTATTATTTAAACTTATTATTTAAATACACAGGTTGTTATCAAGTGTATGAAGTGTTTAGTGAGAAAGTGGTACAAGTACTTACTTTTTGCAAAAAAAGAAAAAAAACGAGATAAATGCAGGAACTGGTATATAATATCTGGATATAAAGTTCGTTGCACGAAACATCTTGCAGGAAAATTTTGAAAAATTTCTGAGAAACCATCTTGTACTAAACTTATAATTCTAGTATGGCAATAATAATAGCGTTACAACTGTAATAATACTGAAAAATATAATTATATACATATGACAATTTTGTGCTTATAATAATGTTTCAAAAAAATCTCCCAAAATTTTTGACAATTATTCCGTGACACTGTATATTAACGTTAAAGGAAATGTATCATTGTAAAATGTATTTCATAGCGGTATGTAGTAAACGTAGACGAAATGTATTGGAAACATGTACCGCTAGGAACTGTGATCGTTTTCTTTAGGTCTTTTTACAAGCAATCTTTGCAACGTTAACGTTACCTGGCAATCAGATTTTTTCCCATATCATGTTTCTTTTTTGCAATCTCAACAAGGAACAAATTATGTCGATACAGAGATTAAGGCACTAATGGAAATGTTATGTGATTAAAAACTTATTTAAAAAATATCATCGATATAATTCATATTTAATTAACAAGGTAAAGAATGATGGTTATCTGGAATTAAGAGGCGAAATCTCTAATTTATATATAAATCAGATTATCTCTGTCAACGTAAAAGACTTTATAATAATTTTTAATCTCTTTCGCTGTGTTACTGCTCCATCAAATTTGCAAAAACCTTTTAACACGGACGATGTTTACATAAAACGCTAACGTCACACACGCAGCGAATAAAAAATATATCTACACAGCGTCGTATTTACTTCGACATTGGCATAGTGATTCATTAGCTTCGATACGTTGAATATTCTGCCATGTAAAACAAGTTTAGTATAAAAAGTTGCAAACATTTTTATGTCGTAACAAAACAGCGCCAGAACATGTAGAGTTTTTGAAAAATCATAAACACTCAAAACTTCTCCGTTCCAAATGGAAAAGTTGTTAGAAGCTGATATTGATTCAACCACTCGCATAAAGCCAAAAAAACCAATAAAAACATATTGCATTTATATTTATATTATACGTATGTAATCCTAGTACATTGTTGGTGAAATTCGTACCAAATAAGACACCATCCTCTTATAAAATAATATCAATACAACAATGTAAATCCCCTGGTATAATAAATCGCTGATTTTGATGCAATTAACGTATAATATATTTCTGAAAAAAAAATTAATCGATACATACTTTTTGTTTTTACGTATCGAAATCCACGTTGAAAGGATGAAAACAATTCTCATGGATGGGATTCAGAAACATATATTACATTGTATGCAATATTCCAAAAATTATTAGAACTAAAAGAATGGCTTACTTGTAGATTACGAGATGTGTAATTTAGTCTTTACAACAGATCAATTAATTTTAATCAACTCGAGATATTATGTACTTCGCAATACACTCAAACCTCGCCTTAAAGGTAACATGGAAAAAGATAAATTTCGTGATTCGTTAAGGAATCAAAATTAATCGATAAATTGTCGTATCAATGAAAAGAATTGCACTATGTTTACACGGTCGTTAATGTCTGGCAATAAATTTGTAACGCGTTGATTGGCGCAGATCTTTAAGCTCTGTGCAGAATAGGGGCTGATATAAAGGGATGACGAATATTACAGTGGATTTACGGCTCTGTGCGAAGTGATTCGTCCGCTCGATGTCTCTTAGATTTAGCTTCCACGGTGACGGATTACGCGGAAATCCAATTCAGTCTTCATATTAGAGTCGTCTAGTCTGACGAGTCGTATAATTCACGATGACGATTACCGTATACGTACATGGGCTCACGAAAATATTCGAATCCTTGCAGACAATCTTTTACGAATATGAAAATTACAAGATATTTGAACATTCTCAGGTAGATTTCAAGTATATATTTCACCAATATATTCATAATAGTAGTATCTTGTAAAACACGCAAAATATATATAATATAAAATTTCGTATGGAAATTGTTGAAATATTTTCGTGAACTACCGTACGTACACGAGAATCAGTATTCGATACTGGTAGAAAGAGCTAATCGATAACAAGCAAATATCAACGTCGCGTGTATAACTTCGGACAGCTTCGCGAATTGTTCGATAATTCATTTTCAAACGGCAATTAGTCACGGCGCGAGATGCCCTCTTTGTTTTGCGCTGATCTCGTTAATTCCCCAACTTTTGTTCTCTTGTTTCCACGCATCTGTGTCGATAGGTTCAGCCCTTTTCTACGAAAATTAGACTCAACCTTTTATCGCTGCAGACATTGAATTATGTGATCAAATAGGTAGAACTTTGTTTATAAATTTTGTTTATAATCTTTTTTATAATAAATATTTTGTTGTTCATAAGCATGTGAAGTTACATATAGAGAGAATAAATAATAATAGAAATAGTAAGTAAAATTCGATCAAATTTTATTTATTGTTATTTTTATTTGCCTTCTGGCGTTTTTAATTAATACTAGTTTCTTTCCTGGTTGATCTCGAAATTTAAAAAAATGAACACCTTTACTTGGAAATACGATCTGCGATAAGTCATTACGCGTCAAACCATTAAATAGAACTAAAACTAGAACGGCTCGGTCTTACAAAGTTGCTGTGTAATTATTCCGCACCTCGAAGAATTATATTAAACTTCCTTATACTCGCAACAGAGTTCTTGTACCGACTTAACGAGTTCCTACAAAGATTTAATATCAAAAGTCGTGATCCTTCTGTAACTATTAAAAGCGGTATCTTTTTCCCCATGGAGAATCATATTACATTACATTTTTATACTTTAAAACTTATTACTCTTCAAGAGACATTTCAGTATTGGAATTAGAGTTTAAATTGTGAAATTTTCCAAGCTATTCTTTTAGTTTCATCTTCGTTAGCGGTAATTACTGACGGTGAATTAAAAAATGCAGAAATATGTAAAGTTTAACGGACACGAGAATAAATTGTGCAATTGAAGAGTCCCGGGGCTTATGTAACTGAAAAATACCAAGCAACTTCAGAGAATGAATTGTAATTTCAGCGAACTTATTACCAAGCTTTTGTATTTAAATAGCAAAAGGAGAATTTTTAGCTTACACTTAATATACACCGCTCAAAGTGTTTATTCAAAGTTTGAACTGATCGCTTGATCTTCTAATAAACGATTTATTTTCATGCAAAATATTACGATGTTATGAATTAACAGCGTAATTAATCAACACTCGTATGTGTTACAGCAATCTTTTTATATATTATGCACATTCTATACGTTCTTGCGCTTTTAAATTTCCCAAAAGTGCATAAAACCCACCATCTATCGATAATTTGCATTTCTTAAAAACGATAACACTTCGTGTGCGTCAACCAAATATTAAAAGATAAGAAAATAGGAAAGAGGTTGTGGCGATTAATCCGTGACGTCTGAAACGTTTATAGATCTTCGTATTCGCGTCAGATTTATGTAATCTGTCGTATTTGAAATGTAGCCATGGTGAGACAGCTCGGACATCGGTTAAACAATTTTCTGGGCCTCAAAGTAAAAGAAAAATATTGGCAGGTCATACCATAACAGTCAATGGCAATATCGTAGTACCATGCACGGCCCCAGGCGTCTCTCTGTGACCTGCTACAAATTGGACGTCCGACCTTTAACCTTTTTTTCTTTTTTCCTCTTTCGCCACGCGCTGTCCATTACGTTTTTCTTCATCATTGTCCCCTCACTTATTTTTCCATCTGCTTTCGTTCGCTATCTCGTATTCGATTGAAACTTTATCTTGGTTCCTTGCAGGACATTTGTGGAATTATTAAAATTGTGAAAATTGATTTATTAGATAATTGTAGATAGGTTATTGATTTAGTAGGAATTACGTGTATAACGTGATAATTATAAGTTACGCATTCGTTAAAATTTTTGTATGGTTATATTATTTATAGTTGGAGGAATTTTTGGAGGGAAATTATTCACTTACGTTAATAGTAGATCTTATAGGTTTTATTTTACACGTTTACGAAATGTCATACAAGAGATTCATTATTACTAATTATTACTTCATTATTACTAATAATTTGCCTAATAATATTAATTCGATTTGACTAATGAAAGTAATTCAGATATCAAGTGGAATTTTTGAAACATTTTGAAGATTTCGTTGGTTTATCGAATTGACTATAATTTTATACAGATATAGAATGACATTTTTTACCGAATATTGAAAAAGGTTGGTTAAGAGAGTATCTGGTTAATATTAATGACTGTTTCAATATTTTTGAATACATTTCGATCCTTTCATGGCTATGAACACGAGTGTTTCAAATGAAACAGTTTATCTTTGAACTAAAGATATATATAATAAATATATTCATATTTATATGACGCCAATATCGGATACCTTCTAGTTTTTGAATACAAAGTTGACGAGAAGACAAAAAGCCAGCACAGAAAGTATTTATAGCTGAAAAGAGTTAAATAGATAATATGTATTATAAATGTGTCCAAAGGTAAATTTTATTCATCTCACGCATTCGACTGCGGAAAATACATCACTTGAAACCAACTTATTAACTCTTATTAACTCTGTTTATCTTGGATTACTTTGCATATGCTTTACATTGTAATTTCAGTTCATGAATTTCACGGATTTCTTTTACGTGCGTTGCGAACCACTTGTAAAATTTCCATCGATTACGAAATTGTTTTTTCCCCTCTGCAATATTATAGTCAAACAGAAATTCGATAAAATTTTAATATAATACATACTCGTTAATACGAATCGATAATATTTTATATAATTCCACTGAGTTATAACATTTAACATTTCGAATAATCCCAAAATTCTACATCTCACGAGTAACATTTAATTCGATATTTTAATTGCGTTAAAAAAGTTTCCACAAACTTGTAAAACGCATTGTCAAGATTTTACATGTATTATATAATAATACTGTATGATAATATTCGTAACGCCAGAACTACCGACCTTTAAATATGTATCTAAATGTGTCATACAAAGTTCATGAAAATTAAAGTATTATCACGAAACTGAATAATATATATGTAATCTGTCTGAATAAAAATAAATGTTAATATGATCGAAAACACTTGCATGTTTTTTTAGCGATATGAAAAATAAAAAATCTGATATTAGTTACTTTGATTGATTCGATAGTTCCACCATTAATTTCACATATTTGGCTGTAAGTAATTCGATATTTTAATGCCATAAAAACAAGTTCCACATCTTGCTACGCTACGATAAATCTGACTGCAATTTGAATTGATAAGATCCTCTAACATTTATCCCGTGTACCATATCTCCGAAATTATGATAGATTAAAGCGAGCGGCTCGCTATATCAGTAGCCGGTGATGCTCTGTTTTTTCCTCTCGGCTTTCTTTCTATCTCTGTACGTTATCCGAGCTTATTGTGCAGAGCTTCGTCGACTCGCGGCTTTAAACGAGGAATGAATCATTGCCGTGAAGTCCACCTGTGAGTAATAACGCGCTTTCGAACGAACGGTGTCCGGCGGGCATCGGAACGAGCTCGAATGAAAAATGCAGAGAGCTCACTCTAATCTTCCTATGCGATTTACTTTCACGCTTTTCGGAATTCTGCATCCCGGCGAGTGTTTTTCCAGCGAAGCGTATTTTATTTTCCATCCCTCTTTCGCCGTGCGATGATGATTTCACGTTTATTCGTTTCGAAATGCTCCTCGTCGTTATAATACGCGTCGCGTATTTCATTACAGCGAACTGACCCTGTTAATTGTTTATCATTGTGTATTAATTAATTTGATATGCGGAAAGTGTGCAGTCGAATAATTGAATTATTTAACAACAATCGGCTGTTACGGTTCTGGCGAAGTACTTGGAAAATTTATTCTCGTCCAGCAAATTTCGATTCGACTGATTTAATATCGAATTTTATATGAGAAAGTATAAAATGTAAAAGGGTCAACTATAAATCATTGTAATTCACAATAATTATTGACAAAGCCAGGTTATTAAATTTTAATTATTGTAATTTTTTAAAGTCGTGTTTGAATTTCATATCACAGATTGATTATTTGTAGGTGTTTAAATGCAGTACACGAAGTTTAATCGGGGATTCTTTTGTTTCGAGGGTTGGAATATGCGTGGAACGGTGATTTCATTAATTTTGATAAACTGCTGATAGTAGATAATTGTTTAGTAATTTTGTTATTAACTCCCTTTTTATTCGTTTATACATAGTATAAGTATTTATACGTAGTTTCTATATACATTTTCAGATTCGTTTCAATCTTTACCGACATAATCACGGTGGTCGTATATTACTTCAATGTTAAGGAAATTTCAAAATATTTTTATTAAATATTAATTATTTGGTGTAAAGTATATTTTAAATATATTCGTAAAAGATTTCTACAAATACACCCAGTTTCACTGTTTAGCAAAAATTGGTTAATAAACAACATTTACATAGCGTTGTTTGAAATTCTACGTTCACTGTGCGTACGTTAAACCAAATCAGAAACTTTAGTATGCAAATTACGTTGCTCCAATTTCTTGGTATTTTTTCTCATTTATTCTGTATTCTTCCTTTTTCTTATCCTTTTTACTGTCAGTTTTGTCCACGTGCTTGATTGATCACACGTGGAAACTTCATGTTTTCCAAATTGTCCATTGTCAATTATCCTTTGGTCGGAATTCGATTACAGTTCGGTAACTGTTGGCCTGTAACGTGGAAAATTCGTGCATGAATAAATCCATGTAAATTGCTTGGCGTAACGAAGATCCGCTTATAATTATTCCTCATTAATATCGTGACGTCAAAAGCACTTCGCTACTAAAAGTGTTTATAACAGGCTGTTGATTTAATTTCAACGTCCCACTCTGAAGAAGTGCGTCCAATGCAAATGAAAGTAGCCACTTCTTTTTTTTTTTTTCCACCCTTTTTACTTTATCGATCGCGATCGTGCACAGACGATGGAGTATAATGAGAATAGATTTTTAATTAAATTTATGTCATTGACTTGCGTCTCAGTTAAGACGCGTAATAATTTTAGTACATTCAGTCCTCAACCACGGACGTCCATCTTTCGTTTCTGTTCACAACATTTGAACTTTCCAAACAAAATGTTCGTAACGTTGCATAACTTTTATGTGCGTGCCTGTAATATCGCAGAAAAATTATAAAATGAAAACCAAATTCTATCCTTTAACTAAACGCGTCGACAGACGATAACATATTCAAATTACATTAGCAATAATAATTAAATTAGTAATAAGCGAGATTAGTCATAAATCGTTTCCTCTTTTTTTTCTCGATATAAAATGAAGCTGGTGACACATTTCACTCTTACGTAAGCAATAATATGATTTATATTTCATCAGTTTCATATCTACCGGATACTGAATGCTTCTCACCGCATCAGCATCGTTGATTCATAACAAAACTGCTGAAACTCTCACGTCTTGCGTTCTTTGTCGACTACTGACTCATCTCGAACGACCGAGGAAGAACCGTATTTCGTTCCGCTCTAAAAGAAACGGAAACCTGTTCGAAATTCTCTCTCAATCCCAGCATATTTTTTTAACCCAGCTACGTTCTTCCGGTCGTTTCCAATCCAACTGGTTTTTTCTTTCGAGGTAGATTAACTTCTGATTTTTATATGTACAGAACTGGAGCCCAAAACTTCCAAAGGTCTTGAAACTCAGAATGTTTGTTTCGTCCTTCTTCTTTCTTTTTTTTAAGTAGTATTTATTTCGTCAGAAATTAAAATCTTAAATTTTTGTCAGAAAATTAAAAAGTTAGATTTGTATGTTTTACCTTTTCTTAATACAATCGGTTCTAACACATTGGTGAGATCGTACTGATTAAAACGAATCTAAAATGAATCCAAACGCAAACTACATTGAACTATTAAATGTTAGATAAATTCACGTTGCGATATTTTCATAACTTATTTATCAAGGTTTCGAGAGTTCGGAATCACAGAAATAACACAAAATTTCGTGTTTTCGACAAGTTCCGATCTTTCGCCGTTCCAAGTGTCTATTATCGAAAAAGTTAAAAATACAAACAACGTTAAAACAATACAAACAATACAACAATACAAACAAAGTTAAAACAAGAATGAGAATGAGGAGGAAAATTTCAAGGACTGCGGTAAGATTGAAAGCGTGAAAAAACCGCGGAGAAGATGCTGTAGGATAAAATCGAACGAGGTTACCGATTACGCGAAAGTAAACGGCAAACACCGCGTTTAATTGGACTTGTTGATCAGTGAACTGCGGGGGTTAATGAAAATTTCAAAGCGGAAATATCAAAGCTTTCACCGTGAGCGAGTTAAACTCGCTCGAACATGCATATTTAAAGGGGAGGTCGTTTTCTACCGTCTGCCACGCGAATAACACGGCAGTTTTTTCGATCGAAGCGAATGCGAATCGAACCGGGGAACGACTGTTGTTCGACTTGAAAGACGGAATAATAATAAGCCCTATCGTGGATTTAAACGACGATTCCGATCACGATCGTTGTCGTGAAAGGCAGAGATTATATTTACCAAAATTCATCGCACGAAGGCTGGAATAAAAACAATTATTTTAAAGATACACAGCATTCCCATTGCAACCTACAAAAACCATAATTTTATATGGCAACTGAAGAATTTAATATGTACAACAGTCTGACGAGCTATGGAATTAGCATACCGATATAACACACCGCGATTGCCACTCACAATGAACTATTTATACCGTGCTATTTATCCATACATATTGGAAAGAAAGCAGGAACTGAAGACGTGTTTGTCGGTCTTGAGCACGATATCTCGAAGGGTTGATAAGTGGACGTCAATTAATAAATGACTTCGCGTGGTCGATGACTGTGCGTTACTCCAGTTTTTCCCGTTCGATCCTCTCGTTCGCGGCATAGTAATTAGTTTTCGGTCCAACGATGGTTAATCTAGTGGTTGGCCTTCTCTTCTCTTGCTTTTTTTTTAATTCTCTTACAGTGGGAAAACGGTGAAATGAAATTTTTCTGTTGAAGCTTTTCGCGTTGAAAAAATGTAGATCGTGTGGCCGGTTAACGGCACAGTGTTACACTCGTGTTCATTTTAATTAAAGAAATCAATATTGGCCGGGTAAAGTAGTTGGGCAATCGATATTACCTGAATAATAGTTATTTTACGATGGTACTTTATTTAGGATATTTGTGGGAGAAGAATCGCGAATGATTGTGGGTTTAATGAAAATGAAGTTAATTCTCTGTTATTAGAATGTTGTTTGATTATAAGAAGAGGAACGACAATGCTTATTATCATCTTTTTAATATTGATTTGAAAGTTAAGAAGTGATAATTGATGTAAGTAAATTTGTTAGTATTAAAAGAATGGAATATCGATAAAATATGATCGAATTTTCTTGAACGACTATGAATATTTTCTCTTGACTTTGATTAAAAAGGGCATTTCTGAGCCTAGTGTACATTAATAGATTCTAATCTGAACATAAATGTATATTCTCGAGGTCAGACAAATTTCGTCCTCTGCGTTTTTGCTGTAAGTAGACATAGTATCGTCAAATCTTTTTTTTCAATTTTAAAGTATCTTCCGAAAGAATTCGTTAAAAGATTGAGTTTTGGACAGTCTTTTCGATATACGCCTTTTCTATTCCTATTGAACTAACTCTTTTAAGATTTAGAAAGAATCTTTTTCTCTTCGATGTTTCAATGACCAAGAGAAACTCGTGTTGCAAGAAAGCAATGCTAATAGAGGAGTACAAAAACGCTTTAGAAAAATACAAAAAAACCTCATCGTGTTCTCTTTCCACTTTCTCCGCAACTTTTCTTTCGATCTAGCCAAGGCACTCGAACGATACCACATTCGGGAACAAATAAAATCACTCACGATTGAAACTTCCAATTGTGTAAATTTTCAACACACACAAACGAAATTTCTACGTGTAGAAAGTTTTATTGTCGGAGAGTTCCAAATTTCATACCTTTTCTATAACTTAACATATTCAATTCAGATAAAAACACTCAAGGAATATCGTATGAAGAAACAAGTATAATCATTGCCAATTAAAAGTTTTATTCGTCGAAAATTATACACAGTCAAAATTTTCAGTTACAGACAGTTCTACCTTTTGAAAGTTCCAAAGTTCTATAAATATCGCAATATTTTATCGCAAAAAATTCTCCATAAATATCGCAATTTTATATTTTCTACGGTTCTAATTATTTACCTTTTATTTCCCATAATTTTATATTTGTTAACCCAGCCGCGATCCAAATTTCCACTTGTTGAGAATCTTCCAAGCTCTACATTTTCCACAATTTCAAACTTTACTAACTTTAAACTTTGAATCGAAATTATAAAAAACGCGCGGTTAAATATCGCGTTAAGAAACAATGAATATTACACACATACGAAATTTCCACGTACATATTTCCTCCTTGTTCAAAGTTCTACTTTTACGAAGCGAGAAAATTGTATATTTTCCATAACATTAAAGTGTGGTAAGATCGACATTCCAGTTAATAGATGGAGAAAAGTGGAAACGATTTCAAGTAACTAGATCTCGTTGTACAGGATGCGGGCGTTAATTGCGTAACAGGCGTGCTCGGTTCATCCTTCGATACCAGGCGTCAGCAACGATAGACGCATTTTTCAAGAAGCTTATCGACACTGATGAATCGACGCGACGTCGGGCGCCGAGTCGTAACGTCACCGTCTGGGTTGAATCCCTCGGAATTGTTCAGCTCGTAAATATCGCCTCGATGAAACGGAAAACGCTGCGAGATTGATGGAACTAACAGAACAGATTTAATGAATTTTACCAGTCTTCGTTTTATTAAATACTTCTCGGTATATTCCTTTTCATTTGTCGTTTTTATTATTCAATTTTATCGTTTCTTTTATATAACGATATTTTTGAAATAGATAGCGACGATGGTTTTTTTTGCTGATAATTTCGCAGATTATTTTTCTTTCTTGGTTGTTATCGAAGTGTAATTAGTCGCTTAAGTAAAGCTTCGAGCGATTCTTGTTATCTCGAGGACATTGGGGACGTCGTACTAAATAAATTCGTGATCAGTTTGTTTAATTACTCATCGGGTGTTTACTGATTATCGTCCTTTGCAAATTACGTTGATCATGTATCATAAAGATTGTACGAAACAGCTTCTGCGGCACGCAATTTTCATATCTAGGTCACATAGTTATGTATGCATATATTGGTAGATGAAATAATATTGTATATCCTAATAGCACATTATATCGAATTTCACTTTGCAAATTAAGTGCATTCAAAACAACTCCTACATCACTTTATAACACGTTTATTAATATTCGAATTTAATCCAATTCAATTTCATATTTTACAAATTTCATCGCTTCGTCATTGTAAATTCCTACAATTTCCTATCTGGTTATACTTTTTGCGTTAATTAACATAAATACATTTTATATATTATAACAATAACCACGTAACTCTAATTCGCCAATCGGTAAGATCTAATCAAGTAATCGATTAAACTACCAGAAAAATACCTAAAAATTGATCAAGATATAGATACAAGGAATTGAGCTTGCGAAAAAGAGTTTTCCGACAAAAAATAAAAATCGTTCGTGGAAGATTAGTATTAATTTCTCATCTTATAAATTAGATTAATCACGAGAATTTTTAGTAATTTTTCTACTCGTCGTAATATTTCATTTCTTACCTATTTGCGCTTATATGAATCAATTAATAGAATTTAATTTTACACGGTACTAAAGAGTCTATCCAACTTCACCTTGCCATTTAGGCAATATTTCATCAAATAATCACATCCATCAAATAATCCATCAAACAGCTCAAGGAAGAATCTGGAAATTCATCACCATTAAAAAGTTCGTCACGAGGGATCGACGTTCCAAAGGAGAGTTTCAGAAACATGAATGAAAATCGTTGAAGGAGGGTTGGCCTTAATTAATAGCGCATGGAGGGTATTCACACTGACGAAAGGCGAGCTCGTTCATTCTGGAGACGTCAATGGCGAGATTTCGCATGGTTTGGAGGATGTTGACCTAAATTTACGGAAGGGACGAACTAAATGCACACCGCCACATCCGTACTGGGTGAATGATTACGGATAAAAATTCACTAGGAGGATCACTGCATGTGGGAGGTCGCATAAAATTCACGTCGTCGCTCGAGTAAAGGACAGGCGCAGTATTTTGATCGAATGGCGAGTGACTTAATAGTTTGCCGCGTGTGAACATCAAAGTTTAGTAGAGTAGCTTAATAAAAGTGTTTGATCGGTGGAATCCAAATCGTTAGATTTTTTGGTCGAGCAGGGTTTTACTCGATAATAACAAATGATAATAATAAACATGATGATGATGATAATGATGGTATTATTTATGTTATGTTTAAGTTATTTAGCTGTGGCTACCACGTACTCGACTAAATTAGTGAACGTGCCTATACGAGCTTTTAATTGAGCGATGAGGCCAATTCTCTTGCAACGGGCTCGCTATTTCCCTGGGATTCGATTTTTATCTTTTGACACGTTGAAAATTCCGGCGTACAATTCCATTCATCGAGAGCTTCGTGGCACATGCTTCCAATTTTCCGTAGTTTGATTGTCAGGTAACAAGAGTACCTACCATCGAAAATTTGCTGCAAAAAATGAAAGAAATGTATTAGCCGAGATCGATTCGACTAGGAATTGATTGAATTTGAAAGTGATGATAGTCTGCGACAAGGGAAGTGTTTGATCAGTTTGATGTGATCAAATTTTTAACAGAGACTTTTTCGTATATTTTAAGTGGAAGTTTCGCGTTTTCAATGAAATTTGATTAAAAGCGACGTTGAAGTTTGTTGTAAGGGAAGAATAACGGTAGATAGAATTTTAATTGAATTTTAGAAATATTGTGATTTGATTAGAGATTGAAATTTTTAGTTTACGATAAAACGTAGAATTTGGAACACTATTTTTATTAATTATTTTCATTTTAAATTTCACGACTCGAATGAATTAGTTGAAATTATTTGACTTATTGATTAGAAAAAATGGGTCTGCGAAATTATAAAATAATTATAAAATTATTAAATTTCGCTAATTTCTAAAGACATTTCGTTTATTATTACACTACGAAAAATTATCAAGTTCTCATCAGAGGTACCAATATTATTATATAATCGTCGAATTTCACCAGGTAAAAGATATTATAAAATCGACATACAGAAGCAAATTTCATTAATTTGGCAACAAAATTAGCGAAACGCCATTCTCAATTTAATTACTTGGCAATTAGAAATTGTTCGATTTCACGAAACATACATTGAACAACCAACTAAACAGAACGAATTTGTCTTAATTATTGTTTCAAATATTTTCACATATTTTTAACATTTTTATTAATTTGTTAAATATTCCCATTTATGTGTGTGTTTTAAATATTTCTATCAATCCCTCTAAAAACTATTGTCTCCCAGAAATATTCAATTTTCACAAACGATAGTTTCATTCTGTTAATTATTTTCTTATCGCAGTTCTTTTACTTGATGACCAAATTTTTATAACGACTAACTATTTTAATAACTACATTCGTTACTTAAAAAACCATCAAATACTTTCTATACAACGATCAGATAGATACATATCTATACGAAATCATTAGCCTACTCGATCAATCATAGGACAAGACAGCTTCTTCTCAAGTTAATTCCATTCGTATATAATTCACAAAACAACCTTGCGTCTCTTCATCTATCTCAAACTAACTTTCAAATTCAGAAGAATCTTCATAAATAAAACGAGACAGATACATCAAAAGCCAAAAGCAATTATAACTTCGATAAGTCGAGCGAAATAAAAGATATCGTGTATAAAACCATTCATCGAGGTTAGCGAAGAAACGAAATGCTCGCAACTGTTTCGGTACACGCCATTTAAAAAGTGACGAATAGCATTCTTGGCGAGTCAGAGCCGAGCAAATCGTCGAAAGTAAAAGGAAAGTCGGAGTACACCGGATCTCTGTGCGTTGTCGTGCGTCGATTATGCGAGAAGCATGCATGCTCGGTTGATTTAACTCGACTCCGTTTCACAGAGAGACTTATTACATGAAAATGCGACTACGGTTTACAGTTCCTTGCGGTTAATGGGCCCTGAGAGTGTGACAAGGCTCCGTTTAAAAATTTGCACGCGAAAACACGTGCGTGCACACGATCTCTCAAGCAGTGGGAAAAGAAAGTTAAAGAGCCGGAGGTTCGCTCTTAAAATAAATCGTCGGCCAGACAAAAATGTCGCTGGTCTATAGGAGCGCCGTCATTCAGCTATTTCATGTATTTTTTTTTTAGTTCTTTAATATTTCGTCGTATATACGTTTTATTAATATTAGAACTGTCAACGATTGAAATATAAAATGTATAGCGAAAAAGAAAGGAGGATATATGCGAGCTTCGCAGTAACTAAACGTAGTAATCAACTTCTCCTTTTGTCAATTTCTCAATTTCGTTACTTCGTTATAATTCATTACGTAAAACAAGCTGCTTTCTCTCGCATGAGAAAGTTTTTCTTCGTATTGTCATTATTATTCTTTTAATTTGTTTTATGAATGTGACAATCTTTCTTTTATCAAATGTTGTATTCAAAATTTATCATTATTGAACGAAGAAAGCGTATAGTTGTGAAAAACTCTCAATCTTTCGTTTAATTCGTAATTTTGTATATTCCAGGCTGCAAATACGAAAATTTTGTTCTCTTTGAACGTTTCACTCGAAATGTATCGTTGAAAGTTTCTCGATGTAATTTTTTACCATCTTATTTGTTAATTATGGTCTTCTAGGAAAAATGTTGATAAGATTACGTATAATGAATGAAAAGAGTATCGAGTCGTAAAAAATACATGTTTCCGAACGGAACTGAAAGTGTGTAACTTATGATATGATTACGCTTCTGTGGAATCCTTGTCTCTGATTTAATTAAATATCTAACAAGACGCGATACACTGTTTTATACGTATGATGTAGCATAAAAATGTAATATACATCCAATATTTCGTTCGACGCAAATACAGATAGTTTGATTTTCGTGTTTGCTTTCTACAACTCGAAGCAAAAGATTGACGTCACAGACGTTCACCTTTGCTCTCATTCCTTCGAAGTATATTACTAGCGGAAAAAGAGAAGAGTAAAAACTAATTATGTATGCATGTTTTAATACCATGCTTAAAGAGAAAAAGAATCATTCGCGTTAATGGCGTTTTGGTTATTGATCAGTTTTTCTAATATACAACTTCCCTATTGAACAAAGTTTCTGTAGTTTTCAGAAATGTTCTATGTATAATTAAATGGAGAAGAAACTTAAATTGATTTTATCGTGTTAGTATTTTTTAAAACTTATTCCTCTAACAAGATAAAATTGTGAAATTATACCAAAAAAATAAACCGAATAATAACTACTTAACTAAATTCTACAAACAATTCTGTATAAACGAGAGCAACAAGGAACAAATCAAACAGTAACGATTCAATTTAAATTCTGAAAATTATTCTGCTTAGGCGACTGTAGCAAGAAATAAGTCAGATAATAGCGAGTCAATTAAATTCTAAGAACAATTTTACGTAAACCGTTGCAAATAAATAATTTTATAGAAGAAAGAAAAGAAACAGCTGTGATAAATAATGAAACTCGAGTAAACAAAAGTAAATCAAATAACAGTTATTCTATCGAAGTTCTAACACTAATTCCGTAAAAACGACTGCAACAAGAAATAAAATTCGCAAATAAGCAAAAAAAAAAAAAAATCAAATAATGGTTATTCAACTATAGTTTTGAAAATGATTCTGCATAAACCTTATCCGTTATCAGTAACAGAAAACAAAAGTCGAACTATGTTTGCGACGCTGGAAACTGTCGCTATTAAAAAAACACAGTTAACTTGCAGTTAATTTACATCGTCGAAGAGACAGTATCAAATTCATTTGCGACCCGGTTTACTTGTACAGTTAAATCGGAGCGGCCGGTGTCCCATTTCCCTTTCTTTTTAAATCCACGTTCCAAGACGATTCACTTCCGGCCAGCCGCCCCGGTACCATTTGAATTCAAGGCTCAAACGCATCCTCCACTTCCTGCCACTTCCCTCTAACGTCTGGCCGCGCGAAAAACAGAATTTCTTTCCAACTCGAACCGCCGCCAGTCTCGCGTTATTTGTTCTTGTTTCACTCTTTGAACTCGCTCGCGTTCGCGGAAAGTCTTTACTCATTGGAATCCAATTAAAATGACACGTGCAGTCTTTATAAGCTGCTGAGTAATGCCATACTATTTATTGAGACACTTTTACAACATCGTGGTATACTTTATTAGCGACGATGTAACGCAAACGTTTGTATTATTTTTATCGTGACGCTTTTAATAATAAATAATATTTTAGTTTTATTGGTATATTTTCAATAGAATATTCGATAAATTGGACGATGAGTGATGTTTGATGAATATGTACTGTTTTAAATATGTGAAAATATTTCATAAATAGGATGAGTCATAAAAATATAATTTGTAGATCGTGGAGGTTCAAGTATTGGTGGGAAATTTAAGTATGTAAAAATATGTAGAAATACATATGAATATGTAACATGCAAAAATATGCAAAATGTCCAAATAATGTACTCGTTTTTATAATGCTTAGAATATAAAATTGAATCTCTATTTTGGTAGAAAGATATTTCATATAAACATTCGAAATTAATCATTTCGATTTGATTTATTTGATTATTTATTTTAATGTTTGGTTTGATTTATATAAATAAGCAAAATTGATATCTATATAGTACACATAAACTGTTAATAAATATTAAGAATTATATAATATACGAAAATCATATAATTTAAGTATTTATATAATGAAAATTTGTTTAATTCACATTCATGATGAAACTCAATGTAGTTTCGTAGGAAGCAAAATTAGTTTAATAATTTTTAGAATTTTTATCTGGAAAATTTCCCATGAGAAATATGAAAAATGCGTTTGTGTCATGTTTGAGGTAAAAATTTTAAAAACTCGCTTCTAGTACCGTGGACAAAGAGAAATTATTGCTTAATCGACAAATTAGATTATTTAAAACATGATAAGTTATAAATTGAAGTTTGATATTTATTATCCAAAAGAAGAACATTCGCGTGTCTTTTTTCTAGAGGAATAATAATTTTTTTAAAGCGGCACAACGCAACGGTACACGGCCTCTTTATTAACGTTACCTGAATACTTGAAATCCTCAGACGAATACTTGTGCCAGTAATGGTAGAATTAATTACCAAATTACTGGAGTTGCTAGCGTGTTTAATCCGGAACATGTGCCGCAAGATTTCCGGATATTTCTCGTTATTCGCCGGAAACGCCGGAACTGTACAGGCCGTGCAAGGAAGCACGTGCTATCGTGTAGACACATTCCGGCAAATGTTTAACTTTCCTTCTAATTGATGGCTCGTGTAATTAACGTGACATAATTTATATTGTATGTCTCATATATATATAAGTTATCATATATCATAAGTTATATATATATCATATATATATATATGATGGTACAACTTATACTACATAATATTAAGCCGTCATATTTGTCAACGAAATGAATGCTTTATGTTCTTCATGCTAAACGACCACGCAGAATTAACATATCGTGTTTCTTCTGATATATGTTTCGATACTTCTATTAGATTTCATAACCATTTTGTGGATTACTCTGTCGTCATAAAATATTCATGTAACCGAGCAAAGTAAATATTTTACGAATATATACATAATTCTTTGTCTTTCATTCAATGGAAGTTATAACATTGGAACCTGATTCTAGACAGTATGTTCAGAATATAAATACTCAAATTTCTCTTGCATGTATTTTCAAGGAACTGGAAGTTTTAAATTTCACGAATATCATAATAGTCAGTGCACTCGTTTTACAAAAATATTTCCACGTTCAAAAAATAATTCTGAGGCATATTAGGTTTTATAAGCATCATCTGAACTTTGAATATTCGCTTTCTACGCTTTTCATACGAACGCTTGAAATACAACGTCTAGTAAAATTAGTCTGAATCAAAAACATAAAAATGAAGGTATAATAAAATCTTTGTCCTTGAAACATTTCATTTAAAACAACAATTTCATATATTTCTATGGTACTCGTGCAAATTCTGGGAATTCTAGAAAATAACCGGTTGATCGAAAAACAATCAGCGAGAGCAATATTTCGCAAATATATTAATCGAACATACAATGAAAGTTACGATATCAAAACCGTATTCTACGAAATCTATCAAGAATACCGTACTCGTATTTCTTCTTGATATATTTCCGGACAATCGAAGGTTTCAAGTTTCATGAATATCAGAAGGTTTCATAAAGAAAAAGCGGAGCAATCGATGCAATCTTGTTACAAATATATCTTCAGCTGTCAAGGAGGTCCGACGTACTAAATCCTATAATTATTAGTAGAAAGAGAGTTTATATTGAATAAAATATTCCTTCTCGAGACATCAACAAGACAGTTTCATTCAAATCAAAACCTTCATCCAGCAAATCCCACGAATTTTACAATTCCCTTAATCGTCCAAAGTCTACAAATCCTACAAAATCTACGAGATAATGGAACGATGAGAAAGAAACAAGGAAGAGGGTGGCAAACAAAACCAAGACAACTGGAAACCAAGACAATTTCATCCAAATAAAAACCTTCATCCAGCAAATCCTTCAAATTCTACAATTGTGTGCATCTCTTAATTCTCCGAAGTCTAAAAATCCTACAAAATCTACAAAACGACGATGCACAACGAAGAAGAAACGCAGAAGGGAATTAACAAACATTTCGTAAACGATGTTAACAATAAAAAGCAGGCGACTTAAAATATTCGACGGCGACAACGAAAACATCGTTGAAACGCATACGGCCGACCCAGATCTTTTTTCTCGGTTGCGCGATTCTCTCGATACACCTGCAGCTTTGCAGTCGCACAGAACCTGCCCACACTCCTCGCGTGTATCCTGTGTTCGATGAGTACGGAGCCAATATTATCGCAACACGCTTCACTGATTATAGGCTAGGCTTTGGCTGGCGGACAATGCGCATTAAAGATCGGCCGTGTAGATCGTGTGCATCTCCTATCCGAGGAACGTCGCCATGGAACGGATGATGCACAAGCGTTAGACGACACGATCGCGTCGCGTTGGCGTTTGCACGCCATTGCGCGCCGCATCGCTTTGGGGTCACTGGCCCATTTTATCGCAAATTTTATACCGCGTTCCGTGAAACCATCGAGGTTACTTGAAAATGATGATTTATGTATCTAAATTGTTCGGTTTGGTGAAATTTTAAGATTTGAATATTTTTGACAGGGGGAGGAAGATGTATTTTGCAATATTTTATTAGGAATTTTATAACGCATTCGATAGAATTTGAGAGTTATTTGGAAATGCTGTGCGAATGTTTTTAATTTATGATTTAGCGTAATGTAGAGGTAATTGGATTTTTCCGATCTTTGTAATTCGGATTTTTTTTTATTTAAAGAAAAGTTTTTGAAATGGATATGTGATTTTGGTTAAGAGAATTTCTGTGTTCTCTTGCTTCCCAACAGGCGAAAATTTATACGCGACACGAGTGATATGAATATAGGTGAAAGCATCTTTCGTCTTTTTACTTTCGCATAGAATTGTAGAGAAGACAGTAATGTAGTTAGTGAATATTGGACCGACGATGGTTGGAATTTATGTTGCAGACATTTTATCGCGTGTTCTTTGATGTTTTGTAGGGGATGGTTGTAGACTTAGTAGGTATAATTTATAACAAATGTTCTACGAGAATGCTTGAGAAGAAATAGGTAAATGTATTAGAAAATATAGTAGGACCATTGCGAATGTCTAGAATTAAATCTCTTGAAGTACTCTAGATAAAGTGGATGGAAAAATTAAAAGATAAAACCAAGAAAGATTTATAACCGATATTAAAGGCACAGAGAGAGATTTATAACCTATATTAGAGGCATACTAAGTAATCAACAAATTCAAAATCTTTTTTTAATTGGATAATTTTGTTAATAAGAGGTAAAATATTGTACAAGCATAATATTAAGGCAAAAATGAAATTCTTCCTGTGTGAATGATATTCAAAATTAATTTAACTATTAATTTTCAATTTTTCAAAGTATATTAAAATATTTGAATACATTATATGAACTGTTATAAGATAATAATTAAATATTCCTATTGAATAAAGAAAAACGTAAGGTGACGCAAAGAAAATGAGAAAACTTTTGTCTTCTTCAGTTTCGAAATGTTAGATAGAATTTTAGTTTAAAACTAAGGGGGACAGAACACATACATTCTCGGTACTTTTGATGCATTTATAAGCGGATAAAAATAAATTTAGCTGGCAACTTTAACTTTCAAGGAATTCTTATCAAGTATTTGGAGAAGAGTAAGTTTAGCGGAGTAAGTTTTATAGTCGAGGAAACACTTCCGCTTCGGTTTCGAAGAATTGTACTAGAATGCAATAAGGTTTTATAAGATACATACCTAGTATAACTCGAGAGATACTCTGCCGGCTATTTCCTTATGAAATTGAATAGATCGCGGATCCTTGTTTCACGAAGACTTGCCTATTCAACCATGAAGGACTTCCTTAGGTCTAGAAAGCTGTACACATGTAATCATTTCTATTCTGTGGGAACATAACAGTACTCTATATAATTCTAACTTCGATACGATTATTTTTCCAGATATGCCCTTTATTTTACCAAAAATGTAAGATTACGTTACCTTTAGCTATAAATCAAAATCAATGAATAACAATGAATAATAAGTTTATCTACTCGATTATTCTATCAGTACAATTGGGATATTTGATCATCAGTTACAATTAAATCTCTTGAAGTACTCTAGATAAAGTGGATGGAAAAATTAAAAGATAAAACCAAGAAACAAATTTTATTTTATTCAATCGATCTGTAATTACAATTAACGATTAAATTAATTATCTAATTGTCTATTGGGTTAACAAATAACTATTAAAATTTTCTTCGTTGCGTGAAATTAATATTTGAGTCTAGCCCCTAACGTAAGTAGCAATCAGTTATCGTCATTATCCATGTTCACTTACACATATGATACACATTACACATTCACATACAACAAACAGGACTTTAATTAAACCTTGATTGAATAGAACCTTAATTTATTTCAATGAAAACCAACAATTGGTGATTGATGATTAATATTACTCTGTATTTAATTAACGATTGATGATTGATAACCAATATTTATAATTACCGATCGATTAATTTCATCGATAAATTAAACCATCGATTATTGACGATTAATCTCTCATAATTGTAAACATTAATCTTGCTATGATGTCCCAATGTTGTATTTTTTTTTTAACAAGACAAAAAACCTTTTGGGCGTTTCAATAAAAACTGTATCATAAAATGAAACTGAAAATTCGGTAATATTAATAATAATTACGAATTTTTCATATTTTCTTCGTACATTTACGAAATATTTACGAAATAACCATAGAAATATGACTAAATTGAAAATGTTTGAAAGTATATAAGAAGGTTAATGAATCGATCGAATTAAGAATTTTAACCGATTATTTCCCAACACTTTCGATCGTATCTTCTCAGAAAGAACCTAAGGTATAGAAAATGAAATAGATATCATCATAAATCTATGGAACGTGTGAACTGACCATGTAACGTGCTTGCTAACATATTCTATCGATTCTACAAAGGCACGTAGTGACGTATACATGGAGTTGTATGAGTCAAATTCTCAACTTTCCATTCATACTTCATACCTCGCGGCCACATGTACTACGATCAATGTAGTATACATGTAACACGAATAAGAGACTGGATAATAGTTGGCGTTCTATTAACGGTAATCGAGGACAGGAAATTGTATAGTTCGCAAGCAACAAAAAATGTCATTTCTCTTTTCTTTACCTTGCATTGTGGTGTTCGTGTTTTCATGCGCTAAAATCAATATCGTAATTGTCGAACAAAACAAGATAGAAATTTTCTATCATTCCCGACGAATGTGTCGTCAATACTGAATAATAATTTTAACGACGAATTTGTGTTGGAGCATTGTAAATAAGATCTCGGAGAATTAATGGTTTCAAGAAATTTAGATTTGGCGTTATTTGAAAAGTATGTTGGTTGGATCAATGAAAAGAGGGAAAACATAATTAGATAAATTTTCTGTTTTTTACAAAGAAATCAAAATTTTACTTGTCTTTGATCTCATGTCAAATATATCTCTTTCTCTAGCGTCCTAAACAATTCTATTCAACCCTTGATTTTTTTCACGGCAGTCTTACGAAAACATCTCACAAATCACGATCGATATCTGCCAAACATCGAATCGCGAAGCTTCGTTCGATTACTCTAAAACTCCGATTCGTCTTCTACCTGTCCCTAAGGATTTCCTCGAGATTCGAACCGAGTAACTCAACCACAAAGCGGCCACGTTACGCGATTCACTGCAAATGGAACGTCGGTGTTCCAACTTTCGGACAGTCGAAATCGAATTCAAACTTTTCTCTGACAGTCTGATTCCAGAGTCTCAAAAGGATTGGTATTTTAAGTTGGCTACTTGTAATTAATGCTCCGTTGCATACCTCAGGTACCTATATCATTTACAGAATATTTAATACAATTGAAAAGTTGTTAGAATGTTGTTATAACAAGGTACTGATACAAATCTATCGAGTTACTAACAAGTAGTAGTTGCTGCAATAAAGATCTATTCGAATGGCGGATAATGTATTAGATCTCAAAATTCAAATCTCAATAAAAGAACAAAAATGTATCTTATCGTGCCTTTTCACAGTGCGTAAATTTAATTGGTTCAGTTCGTTCCCAAATGATATTAAAATTTCACAAAACTTCCAAGCTCACAATTTCGCGAGATGTTTCTTGCGACAAATAAAATGAATTATTTATTTCAATTTTTCACCTGGCTTATTCGATTTATATTCTTTCGTAATGATTTTCAATTTCCTAATTAGAAGTAGATATCCGAGAAAGACTATAGTTTCACTATTGTCCCAATAAATGAATAGTTCTATTGAAAAATTTTAAAAAATCATTTATCTATCAGATGATTAAAATTTTACTCAGATTTAAATCATACTATAAAATCCAACGAATAACTGTTGATTAATTATTTTCCTACAACTCTTACAAACGGCTTTACAATTTTTGATCGACCATTATTTTATGCAAACTACTGCCCATTTAATCATTTCCTGATTAATCTATCGCAATTATCACTTCTTACACAAGACGAGCAGGTGTCCTAATACTTACGTACGTGGGTATACATGTAGAATGTAGAATGCAGACAATACGGAGACGATCCATTTGCACGAGATGCTTGCGATGTGTCGGTGCACGTGAACGAGCAAAGAGGGACGGGGACAGAGAGAGAAAAAAACGAAGAAAAATTAATATCCGCGGAGAAGATAGCGAGCTTATCGGCCGTTTGCCAGACAGGCGGCACCAGTCGTGTTTCGTCTCTCGATCGGTTTAGGCGAAATCGCGTTCACATTTAATTACGATCGTTCGATTTTCGCTCGATTCGTGACGTGTGAATATCGTTCAATTTCTACCAAAATATTTCAGTGCACTCAGAAAAATTTGTAAAAGTACTGAGAAAAATTTGTAAAAGGTTTCGCGTAATCGGAAGTTCTATTAAACGCAAGTGAATCGATTGAATCACGAAGGAAAGTCCGCGAATCGTTTGTTCGTGGTTTTCGTTTGTGAGTCGATGTTTCCTTGAGAAATGGAATAATCGATCGTCCCTTGAGATTTACTGGAATAAAGGTAGAAAGAGTTGTGCAGGGTTCTTGGAATATCTTTGGATCGGATCGTAGGGTTTATCCGTGGGTGGCGAAAAGCTGTTTTGCGAATTCGTGAAGATGCGGAGGGTTATTGAGTGAACGCTGTTTTGTCGTGATCCCTCGATCGCCTTTTGTGCGAACGCGTATTTTCTGAGAACTCTGGAAAGTATAGAAAAGCATTTTGTATAAACAAGGATTGAGTTGTATGAATTTTTGTATGATTATAAATATCTTGTGAGTTTTAACCCTTTCAAGGTGGAATTTTTCGAATATTAAAAAATAAATTTTCCTTTAAAATTAGGTGAAATATCTAATTTTATTACCTACATCGTGACTTCTGTAAATTTTTATAAATATTATAATTATCGTAAATATTTATACATTAATTTTCCATTAAAAATATAATTACATACAAATAAGAATAATTATATTAATAAAAAAAGAACATAAATTAAAATATCAAGTCAATTTGGCCGAAAACGAACAATTATTTTGTAATGTACAATGTACCTCACAGTAGATACATGTAACACGAAAGGGTTAACATTTGACGACTATTCTACTGATCGTTTACAAAGAATTATCAATAATTTATTTCATTGGATTTGTAATTGATTGAATCGTTATCTCTAATTTTATTATCAACTTTGTTAATTGTTATCAATTTAATCAGTTGCAGATATGTACCTATACGATTGACTCACTCATATTTCTTATTTACTATTTATACTTTCCAATGCACATTGTTGGAAAATATTTCTCTGTAATTAAAATTGCCACTTAAGAGCAATAATTGATTTAACTTAAATAAAATGAACTGATCAAGTCTGAAACTCTTTTCATGAAACTTTTTGTTCACTTCATTAATCGATTCGGTCTATGTAACTTAGTTTATGTTGACAACAAAAGAAACGCGATACCTGAATATCTTTATTGCACTTTGCAGTTCACGGTTTTTATTCGGAACTAATTAACAATGCTTCGCTTGTTACGTATTTTTAATACTTCTTTGCCAATGCTTGCCCCACAAAATTTTCCATACCCGGAAACAATTTTATAACTTGAGGTTTCTATGAGTTCTATTTATCCTCCTTCTTTTTTTTTTTTGCAAACATTCTTGCATCAGGCAAAGAAAGCTGAAGTAAATATCGAAATAAACAAATCTGTGTTATAGATTAAGAAGTTCAAAGTTCAAGAATTTGTCCAATGAATTATTTCTCAGTTTCAACTTTTCCAACAAATCGTCCAACAATTTTTCGTACAAATTTAATCAACCAATATTTCAATTTTAATTAACCAATACATATTTTTCTTCAACATAAACGTTGAAAATGTACCGTACAAAATTCCTCGAAATTTGCTAAAAATCCAATGCATCTTGATCTGACAAAAGTTACCCCATTCTCGAACGCCCTTTAATGTTCGTCAATTAAATACAGTACAACAACCCGTCAATTATTCCACCGTAACAATAAATACCAGCGAACCATCGAACCATCGAACCATCGAACCATCCCGCTGAACCAATCCAAACAATCATCGCCGCAAGCTTGTCCGTAAACCTAACTTCTCCAAGCGCATCTCTCACAATTCCTCTGTCCATATGCTGGTTCCCAAAGACTTGGAAGCACCTTTCGCGTGCCACCGAGGACCATGTCCTTTGTACTAGAATTTTCTAGTAGCAAATAAAAGGCGACAGTGTCGGCCGATTCTCGGCACTCGGGAGCAAAATACCGAAAACAAGATCAGAGGAAAGAGAAAAAACGCTGGAACATAAAATACAGAGCTTGAGAAAGAAAGAAAGAGAGAGAAATAGAGAGATAAAAAAGGAAAGAGAAGAGAGTTTCACTAACATGACGCTTGGAACAAGCGTCGCGTCGTTGGAACGGAATTTCACGACCGCGTTTCTCGTCTCGCGACGAGTTTTTCGGTGCTGGCGTGTGACGCCAATGGTGTCGAGACGAGGGGCCGCAGGAAGAACCGAAAATAAAGTAGACAGCCGGCGAGAAACGCGTATGAATATGCGTGTGCTCGGCAGCCCTCTTGCTGTGCTTAGGCTACCGCCTCTCGCCGTGTTGGTCCGGCCAAAGGAGGAAATTTTTAGCTCGTCGGTATACATTCGTGTATACAATGCGTCTCACAAACGTAAAACCGCCCTGAAATTTTCAATTCTTACGTAGGTACAAGATACGGAACGGTACACGACAATGTCTGATTAGAGGTATCGCAAAATTTTTGAATAAAACAGAGAAGAAGCCAGATATTACTATGTTATCGTTAGAGTCTCATTTTAGTGTACATTGAGTACATTTTTCGAATAATAAGCTACTACATATTCCGAATAATAAGATACTTCAAGTAAGACATCTATTCATAGATATTTGTTGATTCTATAGATATGAATATACTGAAAAAAATAAATGCAGCTAAAAAATCACATAAATACAAATTCGTTCCATTGGCTAGGCGTTATAATGAATGCTTTCCGTGAAATGTTTTACATATTTTATACTTTCGATGTATTATCCGTATTTTCTACATTTTTACACTTTGAAATTTATTTACACAATAATGAATTTTCAAAAATATTGTTCCTTAGTTGTAGTACGAAACGATTAATTTTGTATTATTACCTAAAAACTCGCTAAATTTGATAAGGGTTATTTTCATCACAAGCGCCTCGATTGATGATTTTTGGATGATTTTATATTTTATAGTTATGAGACGCAGTGTTACAGACGTAAAAGCCTTTGCGATGCATCAGCCTCGGTAGACAGTTTACACGACTGCTGCATCCGTCATGAACATCTCTGCTCCTGTTATTTGTCTTAATAATTCTACGTCCGTGTCGTCCTATTTCGTGGAGATCCACTGTGTGTAAATATTTTAAGGAAATTTTTCACGAGACCGTCTCGACTACGTCGCACAGTGGCCATTGCTCTCGCTCGTTTTCAAGGGGGAGGATTTTTTCTATTACATTTTTTGTCGTTTTTAAAAGAGCTTGCTAAAAAGAGCGTTGTTCATTCTGCCTGCATGGCTACGTTGGAATTTTTGGTTGAGTTGCTTGGGAAGCAATAGATAGAGAGATTTTAAGGAGCTAGCCAATTTATTTGCGATTGATGGTTTGAGAAATGGAGTAGACTTTTTCGTCTTTGAAAGATGGATGATTAGATTAGATTAGATGCTGGAATTGTATATGAAGCGGCAGAAATTTTTATAAAAACATTATACGGTGAATCATTAATCGTAAAAGAATTAAGAGATAATTAATTTCTTACAAATATCGGTAAAGTATTTCTCAAAACTGTTATGGTTTATAAGACACAACTATCTTAGTCATTTTGTATCCTAAGTTATTGTATGACTTTGTATGACTATTGTATGACGTAAATCGTTATTAGTAATCCAAGATAAGAATGTAAGTTTTGGAAACAAAAACACACCTCGCAAGCTCATATATCTTCTGATAATATTCTCCAAATTTTCCCTAAAATTTGTCCCATATCTACTACGTTCTTTCAATTTTATGACAGGCTTAAGATTTCCTCATAAGCTGTTTCACTTCGGACAACACACAGTGGTTTGCACTTTAGATGACAAATTGTTTTTCTTTTCGATAGAAAACCTTGTGTCCTAAAATTTACATGATCGGGTCTATTCTATTCGACTTCGGTCCTAAAATTTCCCCAGACACGCTTCCTACGTAACACGTGTTCGACCATGTGTCTACCGCTTTCGTAAAAATCACACAGAAGCTGAATTTTGTAAGAACTCGTATGAGAACAGGATCGATGGATGACGCGACATACTTTCTTTTTCCAGAACACTATGCTTTTAGCGAGCATTTTTAGTTGAGTCTTGCGTCTCCTTTTCTTGTTACGTTTTTACGATAGTGTTGGTAATGAAGCATGTGATACCATTTTTTTATGAAGATGAACTGAAATGCTTTTTACTATGTACTCTGACGTTATAGGAGGATAAAACGAGATAAGGTTTACGTCTGCGGGAAAGTTCTTTCGATTATTAGCTCTCTTAAGGTTTATTCTAATAATATAATGATAAAACGTTTCTGTTTTTCGATCAGTGAAATATTCTGTAATTTAATTAAACTAATTTAATGGTTGCAAAAAAGGTTGCCCTAGAAAATTTTACAGTTATTAAAGTAACGTTCTATAATAATACAGATTTGTTTCTCTATAAATAGCACGTTTTCGAAAAGTTTCTCCGTGAGTCTGAGTTTTTTAAAGTTACTTACGATTTATAAGATCTCGTAACAGTGTCTGCTATACTATTTTTTTCAGTGCTTACTGAGAACGTCCATTCATGATCATCGCAGATTTTTCAAATTTCGTGCAAACTTTAGAACTGCGTAAATATAGAATCTTGTTCTTATTTTAGCGATGTAATTTTTTTAGCAAACGTAACCTGCGTAAGCAGAAATTTTATATTCTTTAAATACAAGAATATTTTTCTTCTACCGTCGACTGAAATATCGTCACGAAATTCCACGTTATTTTCGAATGTTCTCTGTCACAGTTTCGACAATTCCAAGTTCCTCGTTCTCGAATTACTAAAACAAGGATAATATTCAATCTACTTTCCATTATTTTTCTTACTTAAAATGCTCGTATAAATATTATTCCGAAATTTTTATAAATACCTTTAAACGTTATTCTATATAAAACTTCTTGTTCAAAACTTTCGACACACCCTATACATTCCTCATTTTTAAAACGTCCATTCAAATTCATGTTTTTGTTATCGAGATCCATTCGTACGGACTTTATACTTATTTTAACACACAAGATTTATACGCGAATTTTTATGCACCATTTTTGAAACACTCGATGCACAAAACTCCCATTTCTCCCCCAAACTTATCCAATTACAACTTCACGAATCTCAGCCAATCTTTCGGTTGGATTTCCGCGAAATCCTCTAGAAGGGGCATCCGTCGATCATAGAGAAGTCATTCAACACTGTCAAAGCCGGCAAGTTCTATCACTGAACGCTCCATTAGTCCACGATAAACGCTATCGCGCGTCCTATTTTACTTGTCCTATACGATCTGACAGCGCCAAGTATCGCCGCGGTTCTCCCTACGTCACTGCGTGCGTAGTCACGTGACGACGACCAGTCGAGTCACTCTTTGGCCCTCAAGAATCGTTCACAGACACGATTCACGATTCAGTTTATCGTGACCCGCGATGTGTTCGGGACTGTGCCTTAGATCTCCGATACATGTTGGCTCTGGGCAACCAGAATGGCCGTCTCCTTTCACGGGTAATCCAAAGATATTTCGACCTTGATACACAAACGCGAACTGATCCTCCGTGAATGTTTTATCGCGGATCGACTATCGGTGACTTATTATTATAAGCCGAGCGAGGGTCTTAAAGTGTGCCATTTCAACGAGGACAGTGTCGCGGCTGTGTCTAGCACGAGTTTTACTCTCCACGCGTTTCTTTCTTTTCTTCTACCGATTGATAATATGTATATTAGCGTGATATAACAAATATACAAGTGAGTTTCTTTTATTTTAAGATAAGATGGATTGTGTGTGATTTTTTGGCCGTTTGATAAAAAAATGGAGAGGAATGGTGAAAGCACGATGTGAAAGGACAATCGAGTATATACGATTGATAGTTCCATGGAGTATTATACTGTGCTCGTTTTAAACGATTCTCTGGCTAAATATTAAAAAGTGAAAGAGTGGAGAAATTTTAGTTGTCTTTGTGATTTTATTCGGTGCACCAAGTTTTTAATCTATTTATGATTAGATGTTAGAAGATTCATGTAATTATGTTGGACTTCTTGAGTTGTGTTTAAGAAGTTGAAAATCAGAGATGTTTAATGTTATACAATTTTATATGGATGAACGAAAATGAGATAGAGGACAAAAGTGTGTTTGAAGAGGTAGAGTGAAATGGAAACTGGAGATAGTGGCTGAAAAATTGACGCGAGTGTATAGTTTCGATCGACGAAAATGTTGAAGCATATGAATCGAACTGGACGACCTCGGGTCGTCGTGAGGAAGAGGAAAGGTCGTTCGTTATCCAGAAGCTGGCCTGGCACACCGAGGCCCTTATCGATTGTCTCGAACGAGGTAAAAAGATTCGTTTCGTAATTAAGAAAACACGACGACAGCCTTTATCGTTTAGTTTGTATCTTAACACATTTTGTGCGGGAGACAAACATATCTATCGTTGTATAGTCAAACGTAATTTTACTAAATATTAGTCTCAAAAGAAATATTTCGTCTAACTGTGAAAAAACGTAGTAATTGTAAAAATATATAAAACAACATTTTGCGTGCTTTTGGATAATTACGATATTTGTTGGTTTTAATTAAATGCAAGGTAAAATATAATGAATATGTTAATATATGTATATCAATAGTATAAATATGATGATGCAGAATATAATATTCCACTAGGAAAAAAATCCAGTATTTGATGTCTAATAAATAGTAAAAGTTAAAATATGTTTTGATATTTGGTAGCATACGAATTGTTTTATTAACATTCTATTTCACCCATAATGTTTTCAGTGAAAAACAATTTGTAAATATCGCTATTTCCTGAATCGTTTAATTTTTAAGCAAACAAGTGTACAACACGAACTTTGCATTGAAAATTTCTCCAAAAGGCTAAACCCTGAAGAAATATGTGGCTTTGATACGCAACGTGTTAATAAATAGATTAATCTTAACAAGCGCGATATCTTAACGAGCCATTTCGTTTCTCAATCGCGCAACGATATCGTAAAGAAAACATAGGATCTCGTTAGTTTAAACTAACGAAATAAAAATCGAATGTGGTACGCTGCATTTACATACGCCGCAAATATTTCGTAGAATTATTTACGTGAATATTTAGCAAGCACGCGTTCGTGCTCGAATCAGGCGATGAGCATAGTCATAGAACGTTGGTATTTTTATGTTGGTAAATAGAATTCGAGGTTAGAAATTGTGGCAAGAGCGAGAAGGTTGTTGGTGGTATGATGCTGAATTCGCCGTGTGTTTATTGCTGGTATGCCTTATTAACGTGAATCGGTGAAATAATGGAATGCGTGGAATTCCATCCCATCGTTTGTCTCGTGGTAAATTGAGCTAAATATTTTTGTTTATCGTAATTAAGCGATTGATCTGATTTTCGTAGTGAAAAATTGTTCGTAATATTACGGTAGATTCGTTAATTTATAGATTGAAAAGACTACATTATTCATTGGAGCTTAGTTCTCAAATATCGATTTACAAGTTACATACGTGTATAAATATGTAATAGAGAAAATGTATGGACATATGTATAATGTATATATTCAATTAACATATTTCGTTGCGACATATTAATAGAAAATGGCCACTATTGATTGCAAATGTGTAACTATTTAACCTTTATTGTCAATTACATATATTTCACTGATTTACTTTTCTAACTATTATAAATCTATTTTAATTCTTTGTATTTTATTAGTATATTATTATATTAATATCAAACAGCTTATTTATAGCAAATTATTACCTTATAGATATCCTCATAGAAGTTAAAGTGAAACTACGTTAATTGATTATAACTTTTCTCGTAAACAAAACAAACTTCTAATTACCAATACTTAAACCTTATCCATTCAGCTTGCATCATTCTGATCTTCTATTCAATCTTTCCCTCTCTACGTCATAACGGACGCTCAAATATAAACCTCTCGACATTTGGAACTCGAAGTTTGAAAATATATCCAAAGTATAATATTTTCATATCATAATAATAATATTACGTTTACCATTATTACATCTTATCTTAGTTTTGTATTTTACTATTACTATAATTATCGCCGGTAACTAGCCAAGTTCGTATAAACAAATTGTTAAATTCAGTCTTATCGAAAACGAGGCACCGCGTGAAAAATTTCTATATTTCTATATTTTCGATTTATTTCGCATAGAATCACTCCCTTGCCTCTTGTATATTCATAAAAATACGAATCTTTATGCATTACATATTCACAGTCTGTGATTAACAGATTTCCGATAACCCTGTTCTTCGTTAACGTTTATTGAAAACTAAATGAAACGGGTTAGGTTTTGCTAGTGCATAGTTAGGTTTGTTAGTGTATCCCATTCGCGGCAGAAACGCTCGGCTTTATCGCTCGCTCGCGCCTGCACGCGCGCGTGTATGCGTTCGCCCACGCGGAGCCGAAGGGCCCACGCAGAGCGTGAATATATAACGAGGACGAGCGAAAGATAAAGGGACAGGAATGCGAGGAGACGTAGCCCGATCGTTGGTTATCGAACGATCCGCGCGTAATTGCTACGCTGGGGATGAACACTTCGCACGACGTTCGCGTGTATCTGCGATTTCATGGGAATTCATTATGGTTGTCATTTAGCTGCTCTTCATTTTTGGAGACGCGTTTTTAGAAGTCGCATTGAGAATTTGATAAGTATATACCTAATTTAGTGGAGCTTAGCTGATAGACGTAGATATTCTGTGTTTATTTAGGCACATTCTAAGATACCTTTATGTGTCATTTTGCCTTTTCTAGTAGAAAAACTTAGAAATTTTATAGTTCTAGGTGCAAGGAAAATATAACATGGATGTAAAAGTTCCTTCACGAGCGTGGTTAATTCTATTTTCTTTCTTTTCTTTTTTTAATAAAATGTTCAACCCTTCGTAGTCAAATTCGATGGAATAGCAAATTTTGAATGTAACACCACATCGTCACATGTTTACATATACATCGATGCTAAGATAGAATTGTATTTAATATTTGATTTCAGGAAACTAAAACGCAAATTGTTCCTGGAACACTCAACTTTGTCGATTTTACTGCTTTTTGATTATCAAATACGTTCGATATATCAATATCTACATGTTGGAAATTTATGGAGCAATACGACGACACGTGATAAGAACAGATGTAGAGTGTAAATATAAGGGTTTAAACTGGAACTGTTAATCTTGGTATACACAATTCCTCCAACTATGTCCGATAAATTACTTGATTTATCGTACAATCGACATGACGTGACATGTAAAGTATAAATTCTTTCAGATTGTGCCATTTTTAACAGTTAAATTATGGTTGAAAACTAGATAATCATAATCAGATAGATAATCATAATACGAAATGATAATAGTAATGAGAAAAGTTGTTGAAAATAATTACTGATATAAGGTTCAGATTAAATATTGTGGTCGTAGTTCGTAGGCGTTAAGAGAATCAGATAATGAGGCTAATTTCGAGACCAATAGTTACCAAGTTAAACGAATGGAGCACTGCTTGGACACTTCAATTTAAATTCGTAATGCATCGATTAGTAAGAGCAATTTTCAAATTATGTACTTGATAGTAAGATCGAGTGGATGTGGTTATGTGTATTTTGGAAATGTTTGACCATTAGATGAAATTGCCACTGGTACCAATGTATAACAATCGAGTGTATCGATTATTGGTGGGATAATTTGAAGTACTGTTAATGCAGTCTAGTTAATGCAATCTAAAGAATAGAATATTCTTGTCTGCGAAAATCGAAAACAATTTTTTATTCTTTTTACGTAAACTTAACAGGTTAACGGATTTTTTATATCAATTTAGCATGTATTATTATTCGGTTATTTTTAATTTCAAATTTGAATCACGACCATGACAGAAGCATTTATTTTTCACCACTATCTGGCCTTGAAAATGAGGATCCAAAAACAATATGTTTGATCTCTTATTCAAGTTATTCTCTAGAATTTTGAATAAAAATAATTTCGTGTATGTATTCATTTAAAAATTAATTTCTCCATTCACTTTCTACTTTTTATATATTATAATGAAACTTTCATAAACAATAAATGATCCTTAAATATTTCTTTCAAATATACTGTTGTAAAGTAGGATGACAATGTTTGGTTAACCTTAATAAGTAATATTTTTTAGAAAAAAGACAGACATTACACGTACATGTTTGTCCTCCATACACAATGCATTAAAACTGTTTGATCATAAAAAGAAAATATTGGAAAAGAATAATCGGACATTTGACGCGCACACGATTGCTACAAAAATAATTTCACCATCGAGACCCAAAAACATTGACCGGGATCGAGAAATATCGAAGTGTTTCGCAGTGTCACGGGCAACAATTACCAAACCTTGAGCGCTAGTGAAAACGTTGAAGGTCCATGACTAACAAAGCAACAGACTTATATTAGGCAATTGTTAATCAGTCGACCGAGTCGATCGATGTAAAGTCATTCGACTAAAACATTTATAGCAGAACCTTATTTTTCAGTGATTTATATTATTAAAAATAATTAACGTAGCGGAAAGAAATGTTAACCGATGATATCAGTAACCATAAACAATTTTTACTATCTGAGTTCAAAAAGTTGATAGAAAAACACGTCATTGATGGATTAGAGGAGAAACGCAGAAACTACTTGAACTTCGAGCATTAGCAATTATAACAAAGGAACTTTGGAAAGTGACGTACAAAAAATATTACACAAATATTAATTGTTCTATTGTAGATCTTAACATATCATTAATGTGCCAAAGTGGCCCAACAGTTAGCATATTTTAATTTAAAAAGTAATTGTTATCAATGTGTTATAAATATTTCAATTTACCAATATTATTACGTAGTAAATTCTTGTAGAAGAAGACTCAGGATCTTCAACTAAAAATGGACAAAGTTTCAGTTACTTGAAACTAAAAAACTAAAAGTCATTTCCACTCGATTGAAATTTAATTACACGGGCAATTCTGAACGACTTAACATATTGTTGACGGTATACTGTGAAATAAATGTTACTTCAGTTCCCGCACATTTTTGGAAAACATGTCTACGTTTATAAGATTAAAATCGAGTCACGTCTTTCGTCCGTGTAACGTCTTAGAAAATGTCGATTCGCGTCAACAATGTATTGAAAATATTGAAGTCAATCGGTTCGATCGGCTGATCAAAAGATGTCCAATGTAACGCGACTTAAGCATTAAAGAATGACAAACACGCTGCGTTAGCGAGTCGCTATCCGATTGTTTATAATTCGTGGATTACGTAACGAGAGAACGCTCGTGGACATTTTCTGCATCGAATGTTGCGTCACGCGTTTCACGACTGTCCGTTCGCAAAGTCCGCGAACGGTACACGATTCGCCATTATAATTCGCGTCGGGCAAACAGAGCGTAGCGCGTGATCCACTTCGTTTCCCTTTTGCGCGTTTGTTTATGCGATCGAGCGCTGCTCATTGAGAAATCGGGTTTGCGACGTGTTTCGGACTGCTATGCTATAAATTTAATGATAAAGACAAGATATACCGTGACAAGCAAAAAATTCCACGACGAGAAGTGGCAAAAAGTGCAATACTTGCATTGGCTAATGAATGTCCATGAATATGTAAATTAATAAATTTCTCAGTTATCGAACGTAATTTTTATATATCTACAGTTGGTCGTAAAATGATATTTCGTTTGATAGCTAGTTAGATATCTAGTGTTTTTCATCGAAAGTTACGAGACAGTAGAAAAGAGAATCTACGAAAGATCTACTTTGACAAATAATATTTTATTTGAAATTATGAAAGAGTAAAAAAATAGATTGGCAGGAAATTTATTTTTTATGAATATTTGTTATCCTATTTTATGATGTTTCTATGGTAGATTATATTTGCATACATACACATATTGATAATTTTCGTCTTTCTATTAGTTTCAATATTAGGTATCATTCCTGAATTTTAAGTAATATTTGTTTACTTCTACGTGCATTAGTTTAGTGATTAGAGTGAGAACAGATGCTGAATATTTATAACTAGCAAAGAAATAATCTTTTCAAAGGAGCAAAAAATTTAATTAAGATTAGTAGACAACATATGCCGCAAAATGTATCTAAGAGAATATTTTCATAAAATTAAAAGATGTAAAAGATAGGAACGTCAACATTGAAAATAAATATATGGAGATTACGACGAGCAAACAATACTTTATAAATATTCTTCAACGCGTACGTGATATTTGCTATACAGTTCTGTGGAGAGAAATTACGGTGCTGATGATAATTGTAGGTATAACGGAGAATTGGATGGTTGCTTAGCAAGAAAAAAGAAATGACTGTTCTTTTTAATTTTTTGCGGTCTATAGCTGAAATAATCTGTATAGCATACTTTCACCTGTAGCATCTTCGATATAGCGGTGAATCGTGGTTTTAAAAGGCAAATGAAATAAGTAGACACGGACAAGAGCGGTTATAAGGGACTGGTTAGCTCCAGTAATCGATAATTAATGTACTTGCCCCATTATGTTGCTGAGATTTCTAAGTTGAAAGAAGCTTAGATTTCTCGCAAAACGAGTTTTACCTACAAATTGGACGAGTTGATGGTAATTTTACGTGTTAGTTCAAACATATCTTTAAGCGACTTGTTCTAACATAACAACTCTTCGGAATACTGGCAAATCTAACTTAATTAGTATGTTCAATAATTGATATTACTATTATATTGCATTCTTTATGTAAGTTCAAATATCTATAATAGTAACTTAAAGATAATATTTTCTATATGTGTGAATCCTACAGAACTGTATCTTAAACTGTATCTATTCGAGTATGTTAGGTATATATATGATTCTCATTAAACCATTCAGTTACTAAGCTTTTAAGCTAATCTTGCCGTTCTATTTTCTTTTTTTACACTCGTATCCAAAACAAGAAAGCAATAAAATGGAATAAAATCTTGTAGAAAAACTTTTCTGAGAAAATGTTTACATAGGAAATAAGAATGTCCCATTTTTATGATTGAATATAAAACTTGATGTTGTTTAAAGATCATAGGTAAATAGCAATTTCATATTTCTTATTTTTCGTAGAAGAGCAATTTTAAAATTCAGCACATTGTCAACCAGTCCAACATCAAAGCTATTACTATGCATTTGAATCCGTATACAAGATTCATTATAAATATCTAGAATATTTGTATAAGCAAACAGCATACAAGTAAGTTAAAGTACAACATTTATACAGACGAATTGTACGTAAGTAGAATAGAGTACTACAATATTCATAAAGGCAGGTAATACATAATTAGTTGAAAAGTGATTAATTCCCATTATAAAATTATTATCGTAGCTAGTCTAAAATTTCTACACAGCATTGTGTATACGCAAAAGCATTCAGTCCAAAATTTCCGTAAATAATTTCTACGATTATTACATGTCAGTAGAAATCAATTAAAAGTTATAAATCACTGGAACCTACGCGCCAACGTTACGCGACGCATGTTGGTTTTACGCGTATACATATAACAGTGTAAACACACATGGATCTCGGTGATATGCATTTTCCAGCAACGCTTTGTAGGAAGGCGTTTCGTTAATTTCCGGCATGTCGAACAATATTTTTCGCGACATGCATGTCGCGTTTCGCATCGGCTATTCCCAATCGAATCAACGTATCGTCGACCGGTGGAAATTCAACTTTCATCCCGAAATTGGCTAAATGCTGTTTGCCTCTAACAATCGAGTCGCGAGGGAGCGGTTCTGTGAATGGCGAGTATAATCGGCGTATCTACCGGAAGTCCGGCCTACGGGTTCCGGCCCCGAGCCACACGCTCATCTCGTTGTCTCTCGGTGTTCTTTTTTTCCCCTTTTTTCTCCTCTCCTCTTCTCATTTTCCTTTTCTCTTCTGTTTTTTCTCCTTTTTTTATTTCATCGTGCGTATAGTGGTTGAACAACGAACGCTGTTGATCGAAAAAGAGGGGCACGAGCCTCCATGTAACTCGAGGGGGCGAGAGAAGTTGACGCAGCTGCAGAAGTCGCAGGTGGAACCGGATTAGATTATCAACGCCATTCCTGGGGACGACACGGCTGCTTTCGCGGAGGAGCTGTTTGTCATTCCAGAAATTCGAAACACGTTCCTACGTTGACGTTGCTCTCGAGCTTGCGTTCTACCGATCGAATTTAGAGCGAAAATGGTAGTTTGATGAATGTTGACTGTAGAAGGAGGGATTAGACGAAGAAACTTTTTAATGGAAATTAAATCCCTTGTTTTCGGTGTAAACTTATGCATTGTTAAATACATGGCGTGAGATACGAGGGTAAAACATTTCGTTAAAATATTTCTGCATTTTTTAAGATATATGTGTGTACGTATAAGAATTACAGGGAAAAATGTGATAAGTACGATTTTATTGATTTTCCGAGTTCCATGTTATTTAGTGGTTAAAAAGATTGGGCTTAGCTTTTATATAATTAAAAAAGGAAGAAATCTATTAGTTTTTTATTCGTGTTGAGATACTCTTAAGATAAATAAATTAAACCGTTACTTGCACTATTATTGATTATATTGTTATAATACGTATATAAAATATATATAATACAATTGGTTGTATAGGAAATAATATAAGGAAGAAATACCTCTAAAATATATTCATTCAAAAGCGTTGCTACAATTAGACAATTAAAAATCTTCTATAAAAATAGGACGCATATATTTTACTATTCCTCTCAAACGCCGGCAAACTTGTTGAATAAATCTACGAGACTCATCCTGATATGTATCCCTAAAGGAGATAGCTCTCACGTCAAACAATTCCTATATTTTTAAGCTTCGGAAAGTGTGCCCTCTGCAGGTTTGCGAAAGGTGAAAGGTTAACGCGAACTAGAAAATGGTATGCAGGTTGCGTTGTAAAAATGCAAATATGTTATCATGGAAATTAGAAGAAAGAATGAGGAAACTAATTGCAGACGTTCTTCATGATTTTAAAGACATCATTTGAAATACTAGTGTTGCGTATTATCGACTAAAGAGCAACCGATCAGGTCAAACTGATCGTTCGATATCGCGTACCTCGAATGACTTAACGTTCAAGGTGGAGGAGATGGAATAACTCGAGTGTTAGATTTTGACGGCACTTTATTTGTATTAGTTGTAGCACTTAACCGAACTAAGTTGGGACTTCGTCGTCCTGTGTCTGTAGTCTTCGATGGTTGAAGCTGAACTCCGTTTCCCAGTACCCTTCCGACTGGTCCTTACCTAGGTTTTTCCTGGCCTCGAGTCATTACGTTTACTGCCCTGGGAGGACCGGAATTCGGAATTTCCTAATGAGGGAAATGGGCCTGTCTGTGCCATAAACGAACGGCCAACTAAAATTCCGAACAACTAGTAAAATATTGAATATATTAAAATATGCATTATTTTGATAGTTATACCTTTAGCTCTATTTTATATTAAAATACTCACGTTTATTTATAAAATGGCATTAAAATTGATAAAAATCATCCTCAGTTGCAATTATTTTTCTAATTATTTTTATCCTTTTTTTTGTTGGCAGATCGACTATCCAGAAGTGCATGGAGGAAGGATGCATCGACCACCGCACCCTCATCCCATAACCGACCATCGACAGGTCAACTTGGTCTTCGATGATACGGTAAACATCCGTTTTCGAATTCTTTTTGCCCTCTTCTCAGATAGAAATTGCAAGAGTACGTTCAGGCAAATTTTAAAAAGGCATTCACGATCGAACGATGTTATCATAAATATATTGGTTCAAAATAGGCCAGACTCGGCGTTGGATAGATCCATCAGTTATTTCGAAATGACAGTCCATGACTAATTTCGACTGCACCAGCGGATGAATGTCTTTTAAATGGATAGTAGGAAAAATTTATTACATAGTGGAACTTTCAAGATCACGTTGTCCTGTCAAACTCATCACGAAAGAAGTATATATTTATTAAAAACAAGAGGAATTTTTCACAAGGTACTAAAGATTTAGGTAGAAAGGACAAAAGTAAATTGGTCTTTTAATATTTGACAAACTGAGTAATTCGTTCGTCGTGTAAAATGGATCTAACAATAAATACAAGTTAAAATAAAAAAAATCAACAAAAATGTACCTATCATGTTTTTTCTGCGTGACGTTCAATTGCAAAGGTAGGCTTAGTTACGCCTTGTTTCACTTTAGCGCAATCGATAGCGTGGTATATTCGTATCTGATGCAGCTTGACAGAGACTCATGGCTGGTATCTATCGGTAAATCGGTACCTGATGCACTTTTGCTGATCATTTTCCTTGCAACGGTTCATGATCATTTGTCTTACGTCATCGGCGTGCAGATGGTTGAAAGAAAGTTTGATGTCGTCGGTCCGTGACGTGTCGATGCGCCCACGCGTTCTCGATAATCGAAAACATAAGAGAGGAAGATGATGGAAAAATAAAAAAAGTGGAGATCGTTAAAGGCGGCTAGTGGTAAAACTTTTAAAATAATCTTTTTTCCTTCTTCATTGTACTATTCTACGCTTTCTCATGCATTTCAAATGCCCGCCTCCTCCCTCTTGAAGAGAAGTTTTATCAGTTCGTGAATTTTCTTATCTCCATAGAAACGTATATACGGAAAATTCACCAGGTTCCGAGAAGTAAACAGCGATCATCGTAAAGCGAGAAATGTTTTCCCGTGCTGAAAAGTGGAACGTAACACAAGATGCGATTTATGGACGTGTTGTAGTTGGAGAAAATTTATTTTTTTTTTATCGCACGATGAATATTCGTTTTTTATATGCCTGTTATCGGTTTTAAAACTGCTATCATGCAGGATTTTTTTAATTTTGACGCATTTGGAATATTTCTTTTCCTTTTTATATTTTTTACATATTCTGTTATTCCTTTGGAAATTGTTAAAATTTAGTTAGTAATTACGTATAATTTCCGAAATACTGTTAAACAATTTATTTTAATTTTACATTTTCGAAATATAAAAAGGATTAATAGTAGATGTATTTTATAGTATTTTGAATCATGTATTTGACAGTATATGTACAGAGTACTTTTGATACTTTATACGACAAAGTTAATATAACTAAGATTATCCCTTAACTACTACTGTGGGGTTCTTAAGTAACCCAGACGATATAAACATTGTCATAATTTCACTCTCAAGGAACACATGATGCTTAACTGTCTTAATAAGCTCCAAGTAGGGTGAGCCTTATAATTCTAGCTTATAGATTCCGATTTTTATTTTTTATTACTTCACAACCTCACCACAGAGTCAACATATTTCCATTTCATTCTACAGAAAGTAATTTACATTATTTTGGAATACAAATTTCTACCATAACTTCATTCAAATGTAGATCTTCAATTTTAAATAAAATATTGTATTTTATGTATATGTTGATTTGAAAAGTAGTCACGAAAGTGGAATTTTAATTGCAACAGCGTTCGAAATTTTATTCGAGAGAGAAGTATTTAAATTTTGATATAGAGAAGATCGAACGAAGTTCCACTTTTCCTACGATTTTAATTGAAATAATATTCGAAATTTTATTCGAAGTACAACTATTTAAATTTCGCTTAAACAAGACCGAAGGAAGTTCCGCTTTCCCTCGCTAGAATTTTACCGGCACGCGGCGCTTCGGATCGAAAGTTCGTTAAGGCGCAACGCGTGCGTGTAAGATGATCTACATTAAAGTGTCTTTCCCCTAAAGAGTCTGTGGAATGCACAATGCACATCGGTGGCGTGCACTGGTATGCCAGTGTCTGCTTGAGTAGGAAGAAACTGAATGGGAGAAGCAATTTGGAAAGTCTGTGGAGCAGGACAAAAGGAAAAGTGAGACATGGGCACGACATAACGGGTCGTATAAATCATCCGTCGGGTCGGCCAGTGGCCTTTAAGCAGTTACTATCCGCTGTGTTGGATGCTTTGAACAGACCGGTACTCTTTTCTCCCAGCATCCTCCTTCTCTCTCAATTGCTTACCGACTGACGATTGACCGACCGTCGACTCCTTAAGCTCGTTTCACTCGGCTTTTGAGTCTCTCGTCTCGTCTCAGTGTGAGGTTCATCTGATCACAGACGAAATTTTCCAAATCAACATATACCTAAAATATAACCAAAATTCGATGTTTGGAAGAAATTTTTTCGAACAATTTTATGCAAGGTGCTTCGCGATGGCTGATTTGTTTATGGTGAATGATTATTTGGTACAATGCGATCGATGACTGGATGTCGCTGTAGATGTGCATTTATTCACATACAAAGAATTATTTTATGTGTAAAGTTCCATCTGATTACAGATAAAGTTTTAACTGATTCATGGACTAATTCAATGTTTGAAAACAATCTCAAGTCTTCATCACGCCGTAAGTGATGTTATTCAAGCCAACAAATTAGGTTATAGAATTGTATTCTGATTACTAATATAATAAAATAAACAAAAAAACCTTAAAGAGTATAAAACGAAGTATGGAACAATATATACGTTTATAGTGTCAATAGTTGACTAATAACGAGGTGCAGCTAGAATGAATTGAAAAATTTAGTCGGACATTACGACGTTTCATTGATAGGAGTGTTTTGTTAGTGTCACGGTCAGAAGCTACAGGTGGGCCCCCCAACGTGCGCCCCCCTATTGTGACGGACCTGAGGCTCGCTGCTCGGTCAGGTCACGTGACCCTACACTTTCGAAGGGAATGCCGGCGGCAGGAGGAAGGGTGGGGGAGGGACGAAAGGCAGTCCCATGTCCGCTACTTCGCTAAGCTGACGGCCCACGACACGGGGCACACCAGACGCGCCACGAGCTTCGTAAATGCACACAAAGAAGGTCACGTCGATCTGTGTGTATATACGGTCGCATATGCCATCGCGAATGAGAGGTGTGAGTTTCGTGAGTTCGATCGCATCGTGGACAACGAGCAAAAAGAGAATGTGGCCGGGCACTGCTCGTTCTTCTTCGCGTTGTTTCTCGTGATCTAAAACACGGAAGAGCATAGTGCCGAGCAAGTGCCATTAGTTAAGACGATAAGGATGGACGCCTTCGGCATGTACCAAGTGAGTCTGACGATCTCCCGCGGGCTCAAAATGGCCTTTGGTTTACACGTTTACTTTTCTCATTCTTCGGATTTCCTTGAAACGAGTGCACACCATGGTCGATCATGGATGATCGTTGTTGATTATCGCCGGATGACAGATGTCACGATGTTTTTGTTTAGACATACGTACTTGTTATTTCTGTCTCTTTCTTCACCGTGCGTGTTTTCTCTGGTTGCTCGATGTTGCGTGCGTGATGTCATGTCTGGTAACCTAACCTAACTTAAGAGCAGAGCCTGTCCCTGTCCCCATCACGCCCATTCCTAGTACTATTCCGTAAACGAGTACCGCTTGTAGTACCCATGTTTTTGTCCTACATGCTTCTTGATCCCGTTCTTTGCAGCCTCTTCCTGCCAATTGACAGATCGATGTCGATCCATGGATGATAGATTGCAGGTTATTTTATTCGTAGGTTCTTTTTTTCTTGTAAGGGAATTCGAACGATGCTAATATCTTCTCTTGAACTTGCACCGTGCTATTGTTTACAATCGTGATTACATCGGTACATCGCGACGAAGAATGCGTTGCTTTGTATTAACATCGTCCGGGACGCTACGTTAATGTAAACACTTTAGTTTGCATATTTGAGAGTGTAGCAATAACAAAGCGAATATGTTGATCGTCTTTAATTAATGCGAAAGTATTACGGTGTACGTCATGTTTAACAGTAAATCGATGCAGCTATAAATATTTAGTATATAAGTTTATCAAGCATAAACATTTAATATTAAGTGATCTTTAGAACAATTCCTAATAAAAACTGTGCAATAAAATGTAAGAATAAAGTATAGTAATGGTAAAGTGAACAAGTGTATAATTAATTCGATAATTTTGCTTTTTTGTACAGTTTTCTCAAGGCCTGACAGGCAGGCCAGAGCTGTATCAAAAGTCCAATAGAAGCAGCCATTCGAGTGACACAAGCTCAGCATACAGTGGTTCAGACACCATGACATCTGTACAAGGTTCATTAGATGCAGATGCAGACGATGTTGATCTTTCAGGTCTTGTTGAATCTATAGTAGACAGCGATGAAGAGGAAGATCTTGCAGAAAGCATGGATGTAAGTATACTTTTTCTTAAATGGTTGCTTAAATTATAAAATTAAAGAGTAGACTAACAAGAATTATTTTTACTTGCGTTTACAGAGCTTGACTGTTCGTGATCCAGTCAGAGAATGTTTAGAAAAAGATCCTATGGAAAGGACAGAAGATGATATAGAAACGCTCTTAGAATTCACACAACAACTAAAGGCTTTCACGAATATGACCTTGGCAGTAAGAAGAGCGCTGTGCGCTGTGATGGTGTTTGCAGTGGTTGAACGTGCTGGTATGATAGTTTTGAATGATGGAGAAGAATTAGATAGTTGGAGTGTGCTCATAAATGGTGCTGTGGAAATTGAGCATAGCAATGGAGAAATCGAACAGCTGCACCTTGGTGACAGTTTTGGAATTTTGCCCACTATGGAAAGACTTTTGCATAGAGGTGTAATGAGGACAAAGTGAGTTCTATGTTAGAAATTTTCAGTCGCCAGTAGTTATCAAATGAAAATTCCATTAACATGTCTATTTCTTTTTCAGATGTGATGATTGCCAATTTGTATGTGTTACTCAGGCAGATTATTTTAGAATTCAACATCAAGGAGAAGAAAATACGAGGCGGCATGAAGAGAATGGGAGAGTAATTCTAGTAACAGAATTAAGGGGTGCTTTAGATGGCGGAGCACGCAGAGGTCATGTAGTTATCCGCGGAACTCCTGAACGTTTAATGTTACAACTTATCGAAGAAAACAGTATTACCGATCCCACTTATATAGAAGATTTCTTATTAACGCATCGAACATTTATCGATAGTCCTTTATTAGTTGCGAGTCAATTGTTAGAATGGTTTGATCAAGCACAAGTCAGAGATAGAGTTGCCCGTGTGGTACTTCTTTGGGTAAATAATCATTTTACTGATTTTGAAACTGATCCCGCCATGATGGAATTTTTGGAAGCATTTGAAGCCGGTTTGGAAAGAGAAAAAATGCTAGGACAACAAAGGTATACATCAATTTTGTTAAATTTATATTCGTTATAATAATTATTAAGCACTTAGAGTATTTAAAAATTCTTCAATGAATTTCAGATTATTAAACATTGCGTGTGCAGCAAAAGCAAGAACGCGGAATGTAACATTAGCAAGGCCTACAAGGGACGAGGTTTTGCATTTTAGTATTTTGGGCGGATATGAAAGAGGTTTCGGCATTTTTATTTCAAAAGTGGATAAAAAGTCAAAGGCTGAAGATGTTGGCTTGAAACGTGGTGATCAGATTTTAGAAGTAAATGGACAGAGTTTTGAGCACGTGAGTCACGCCAGGGCTCTTGAAATCTTAAGGGGATCTACTCATCTTAGTATAACTGTTAAATCAAACTTACTTGGTATGTTACATTTTGTAGAAACAATAATTTGTGGATTATATTTCCTTTATGCGAGCAATGAATTACTGTTGTAGCGTTTAAAGAAATGCTTCAGATGCCAGATGACTCGCCGAGGCCGCGGGGAAGAGCAAACAAACCTGAAATTTCAAGAATACAAACAGATCCACGTGCAAGGTTGTCCACGCATGTGGATCCGATAACTCCAGGAAATCCACTGAATCCTTTAGTAGGCGGTGTTCCACTGTTAATACCTGATTCTAATGTTTCTCCTTGTAAAGATGCTAAAAAAGAGCATAAAGGATTCATGACGCTTGGACCGAAAAAGAGATTTCAAAAAGCTCTTATAAAAATGAATATACTGCCAAAGAATACTATTAAGTAAGTTAAAAATATATCTGTCATTTTCCTTTTTTTCATTTTTTTCCCTTTTTCTAATTCAAGAAAATATATTTTACATAGGAGTGATTCATTTTACAGTGATGGTGTACATGTAGACGATCCTCTCGCACCCCCTCATACACCACCGGGAACAGGACTTTCACAGACTACTAACCTTTATCATTCGAAAAGTAATCCTGACCTTACGTCGTTATATTGTTATGACGACTTAAGGGCGCCTGATTATCCAGAACACGTTTTGAAGGTTTACAAAGCCGATCAAACTTGTAAATATCTTCTTATTCACAAGGAAACAACGGCGCACGAGGTAGATATTTAAATCTTCGGAAACAATATGCATGATTAAAAGTTTCTATTTGCATGCTAATATATTATTTTAGGTGGTAATGCTAGCTCTCCAAGAATTTGGTATAACCGCTGCCGAAGGCAGTTCGAATTTCTCCTTGGCTGAAGTTAGCGTTGGAGAAGGAGGAATGATTAAACAACGCAGGTTACCTGATCAGTTGCAAAATCTTGCAGAAAGAATTGGCTTAAGTTCAAGGTATTATTTAAAAACTAACGGTATCTCGGAGACGTTCGTAGCAGATGAACAAGCGCCAGAACTTATACGCGAATCTCAGGTTCACTTCTTACAATTAAATGCTGTTGAAGTTGCAATTCAATTGACTTTACAAGATTTCAGTATATTCAGGTAAATTGATAATACTTTTAGTTTCTTTGCAAGTTATTTTTTGCGAAATGGAAATATTGACTTGTGTGCTATTATTAGACAAATAGAATCTACGGAATACGTGGATGATTTATTCGAATTGAAGAGTAGATATGGAGTGCCAATGCTCAGGCAGTTTGCAGAACTAGTCAACAGAGAAATGTTTTGGGTTGTGACAGAAGTTTGTTCTGAACACAATCTTGTTCGACGTAGTAAAATAATAAAACAATTTATAAAAATAGCCCGTGAGTTTTTATCCTCATCCATTGTAATTTTTTGTTACACGAGTATCCTAATATCTTTTTGTTTGCTAAACAGGACAATGTAAAGAATGCAAAAATTTCAATTCCATGTTTGCGATTGTGTCTGGCTTGGGTCATGGGGCTGTCTCAAGATTAAGAGCTTCTTGGGAGAAACTGCCAAGTAAATATCAAAGGCTATTTAGTGACTTACAAGAATTAATGGACCCGAGCCGTAACATGAGCAAATACCGACAATTAGTAGCATCTGAACAAACGCAACCTCCTATAGTAAGTTCTCATGTTACTTCTAACTATTAGTTACATACTTTGTTCTTTTTATTATGCAGTGGTATAACATGAAATGTTTCTATTTCTTTTCAGATTCCATTTTATCCAGTAGTAAAGAAGGATTTAACGTTCATACACCTTGGTAACGATTCCAGAGTGGAAGGTTTGGTAAATTTCGAAAAACTGAGGATGATAGCGAAAGAAGTGAGAACGTTAACGAACATGTGTTCTTCACCCTACGATCTATCAATAATGTTAGAAAGAGGTGGCCAGCCACCTAGTTCTGCCATGGTTGCGTTAAATCAAATGACTACTGGAAATCAAGGTAATCTAACTTTAGTATGTAGAAACAGAACCAGCAATGTGATGATTCGTTTTTACTAACAGTGTTGCAATGTCCAGGAGGACAAACGGCAACAGTAAAAAGGCGGAAAAAGTCTACCGCTGCACCAAATCCGAAGAAAATGTTCGAAGAGGCTCAAATGGTTCGAAGAGTGAAAGCGTACCTTGCCAACATGAAAGTAATAACTGACGAGGAACGATTACATGCTTTGTCTGTGGAATGCGAACCTCATGCAGGAACTGCCGCAGTAGCCGCAGCGGTACCTCTCAGTGCAAGCAGAGGAAGAAGGCATCCTTCGCCTACTTTGTCGACTACAAGTAGTGCTAGCAGCACCAGTGAAGGTAGAAAGAGTATACAAGGTAGGATATTTTTATCTTTCGTTTGAATTAATTATTATGTAATATTAATTATTATAAAATATTAACTATTGTGTATTTTCAGGTACAAAGTTTGGAGCTGCATCGCCACAAGCAGTACGGAAAATGTTAGCACTTTCTGATCCCCACAAAACTCGTCCGTATCAACCGAAACATTGCCCACCAGCACTTCCAGTGCCTGGATTGGCATTGCATTCCAGCGGATTGGAGCCTAGTCCCGGTGCACCTAGGAGAGTAGGATCTGGTAGCCGAGTTCCTATGCATGAGAGATCCCATAGCGATACTCCTTCCAGTTTACCACCACCTGTCGATCTCAGTGCTGAAAGTAGTAGCGTAACCAGCTTGAGCAATCTTCAGCCGTTAAGAAAAACGTTGACCAGTGGTAAGTTGATTAATTTCGACACATAAAATGGTTCGAAGCGAGATGCTGTCGATCATCGTTTAACATACATTGTATACACACATACAAAACAACTTCAACAGTGTAAAGTTTTTTCTGTGTCTCTATACATATTGCTAGCTTTAGACGATGAATCATACGGTGCTTCTTTTTCTTTTTATTTTGAACATTGTTTCATTGCGACACACAAATACAGCAGACACATCTCGCGAGGTACCATTCAATGCACCTTTTCATTGCTCGTGACCGTACACACTGGTCAGGTCTCGCAAATTCTAAGAAACTATCTCATTTTATATGCACGCTGCACAGCCGTTTACGCAATTCATAAATGTTCCATGTTTATATTTAGCTTATCCATTTTACACGCATCTTGTACGCCGATTACCGTAGCTCGCGCTTCTTTTCGATCAATATTATCGTCCCGTGTTATACACACCACGGTCCTGATCCCAGGACGAAGCACATCTAGCTTCAATTTAGATCACTCACCATGGGACATACGGACGCGTGAATCACATCCTTCAACGATTTAATCTCAATGCTATAGTCTATGTCTTTTTAAATTACTTTTTATGAACAAACTTAAATAGACAGTAGTTTCAAATATTTTACTCTTAATACTTTCTTCAGTTTAAAAACTGACTGACAATTGTATTGTAGGAAATATAAATATTGTTCCTGGAAATAATCTCCTTCTGATAAATATCATTTTCCAGGATCTAATATTTTTCCAATTTTCATTTTTTTTCTTTCGGTAAAGATAATAATATGAATCTTAATTTTGTTAGAAGTAGCTAGTAGTCGCTTACAGAAGGACGATCTCTGGTAGGCGTGCATCGAAAAACAAATGCTGTGCCAGCGCAATTTTTAATCGCGGTCAAGTCGACATTTTTGTAGGCGTCAAACTGACGTTTGTTGGCTCTGATTTTTTCAAGTGAGAAAGCAAGAGAGAAAGAGAAAGAAAGAGCGAACGAGTGATATACGAATTACACGCGTTCAATGAAACGCGATTAATATTTGTTAGATAATTAGCAGTTAGCGGGCGCATCGGGGCGAGAAATGGGCTATAGAATGTGTAGTGATAGAAGTGTCTTGGGGACGTGTGCGTAGGTTCGGTGACGAGCAGTGACAGTGGTCACAGTACACAGCTGGACAGCCACAGCGGAAGCAGCGTAGAAGCTGGTGGTAGTCCACCGCCACCTCAAAGACGGCACTCCGCCATGCAAGGTACGTAAACTTGAACCAAAAGAGATCAAATAACTCCACAAGCTCGTGCTCATTACCTCTCTTGTTCCCTTTTTTTGCCCGTTCCGTAGACCGTAGTTTAGAAGGTAGAACCAAAGAAAGAATCTGGAGTGGTCCAACGAGATGAAGTTGCCTTTCCCATTTTTCTTTTTCTTTTTTTAGTTATTTTAGTTTTTATTTTTTATTTAAAACGTCGTCGTGTTATGGACGGCCCGTGTATATCGTGTATGTCGTTGATTGATACAGTAACTGCGTGAAAGTTCGTTTCGTGATACGGTTGGGTGTTGAGTCTATGAGTCTCTGTTTTTCATATTTTTCTGTTGTAATCGCAAAAGTGATCCTACAGAAAAGATATTTGTTCTTTTTTTCTAGTAGTGTGTGACGTATCGTTAGATATTTTTGGTAGTTAGTAAACAGAGAATGATTCGTTTTTTGAAAACGTGTGATACCTGTTGTACGTCTCTTGATGACTATACGAGTATCCTTCGTGTAATTATCACATCTATTTCTCATTTTTTATTTTTTTCCTCTCTTTTTTTTGTTCTCGTTTGATACTAAAAGTAATCGAAATGTTTTCTCATTACAGTTTGCCGTTTCACACAGTCGTAGTCCGTTTACTCCTCCGAATCATTCGTTTCACTGTCCGGGTCACGATTAGATTCTAACGTTGAAAAGAAAACGTATGTCCCATGGCCACTCATCTTCATTCTCTCTCGTCTATGGTAGTTAAGAAAAAAATCTCCGTGCAATTTAAGCTACAGCATATATACGTTACATTATGTGTATATTACGTACATACACTCTTTTTACCGTACCTATCCGGTACTTTATTTATTTATCGTTTAGCCGAGCGTTGCGCCGATAACGTAGGTAAACGTGCTTTATAGCCGCTTTTATCCCGGGAGTTCCAATTGCTTTCAGTACATTTATCGCTTGAAGCTTTTTCACAGAGACTCGCTTCTTTACGCAGGGGCATTATTCACGCATACACGCATACGTTGATATTTATATAACGACACATCGACCCAATTTTTGCGATCTTTCCACTCGCGGCACTCTAGGAATCTTCCTTCATGTTCAATGAGAGGGACGTCAACAAGCTTATATTTTATTCATTCTTTCGAATAAATATTGTTTACTTTTTCTTAATTAAAAAAGATCTTTGCGATTTTTATCGCTCGTCTCATTTATTTACATCAAGAGAAAAAGATACACAAAGCAAAAATGAAAAAGAGAGGGGGAAAAAGTACCACCAGATGTTAAACCGGTGTGTCATTGTACATTTTGTAAAGAAACATTTCGTATGTGACCTGTGTGTGGTGCAGGGTCTGTTTTGAGAGGTGGTGCACCTCCGTTCCCTCACGCGGTAGCAGTGTTACCTCCGCTTCCTGCCAACCACAATCAGAATCACAACCACAATCATCATCACCACCACCACCACCATCATCACCACCAACATTATTACGATCATCACCATCACCAACCCCAAAATCCTCAAGGTGAGTCCGCGATTGTCGTCTTGCCTGTCTTGAGTTTCTCTCCTTGCAACTGGGCTGAATCTTCTCTCTCTGTTTTCATAGTACTCTTTGTTCGACTCTATCTATGATTGCGTTGCTTCCGGATCATCCGTAGTGTTATGCATGACGTAGTAAGATAGTATTAATTAATATATCTCTGGTGAATGGATATCTGTAGAATGATGAATAAAATATGAAACTCGACTAATCGTTCGAACATAGAAAAAAAGATGAGTAGACATTGGTAAATGGGAGTTCTGTACCAACCGGAAGCAACGCGTTAGGCTCGAGGCATTCAGTGATAACGTATACAGCGATGCATCGGCTTAATCTGTATTAATCGCTTGCTCGAAGGGTTGGCGTGTGCACGCTAATAATCACGTGAGTATCGTTGCCTGCTGTACACATGTGTATGCAGGTTGTGCGTGCGTATAGAAAATGATATGCGTTGCATCGACAGTGTGTGACTGTTTTTATTGTGTTGTCGCGTTTCCTCAGGATTAACGGAGAACCGAGGCTTCTTTTCAGGGTATATATTAACTGGTTTTCTGTGCTTTCCTTTTCTTGGGTTCTGATCTAGCGGTGAATAACGAGCGTGTTGTACAGTTTCCTCGTATATGTATATAGCTCGTCTCTTTCGAGCTCCGTTCTGAACGAGCACGACGAGTCTGTTTTATGTTTTTTTTTTTTTTTAATCAAAGAATATGAATTCGTCTTGTTTTTATATTTGTTGCAATGTATGCAATACATACATAAAAAGGGGGACGAATTTAAGACGAGGACGCAATAAGGAGAGAAAGAATCTACATTTTTTGAATATCTTAATGAATCGTTGTATTTAAAAAATTGTATATTCTACATTTCATTATTCTTCTAATATTTTAATGACATAGTATTTTTAAAAAATTATATTTTATTAAAAATAAATAAGAATTATATTTGTATGTACAGTAAGAAATTTTTCACAGGCTTTAATTACTGTCAATTATTGAATCCTATACAATTGCAGAAATTTTTTCATCCTATATTATAACGAGTACTTCACCTTGTATATTTCATGTATTTTAACGCATTACACGCATTCTGTGAATTTTTGTATTCTCATGTTTCCAATAAATGCATAAAAATCCGCAGTTTAACTATTTGCGATGTCCATAAAAAGTACCTACCACTTATCATATTTTTCGAGTCTTCGTACGAGTCGTGTTCGTTCAGAATTGCAAATGGCGATGGATTACATGGCGGTAAAAAGGATAAGGGGAGAGAGCGGTTGTTGAACAGCAGAAGGAGATGCAGGGATGTGAGAGATCGAGAGAAAGAGAGTCGAGGGTTTTCAGGTACTACGGGATTAGGAGTAGGCGTGGGTCTTGGAGTACCGGCGGCGCTTCCCCCTCCAGGAGTTGGAACGACGATTATGACGACCATGACGACCATGACTACCATGACGTCGATGACGACGATGCGTCCAGGAATTGGTAGTACACAGTGCCGTCAACCGCCTGCTTACAAAGTTGCAGCGCAGATGGCAAGGTTGCACAGGCTTGGCCGTGCTCACAGCCACGAGGGTGTTACCTACAGGAACGACCATGAAGATGGTACAAAAGCAAACACAATCGCTATACCTAAAATACAATCTACTCTACCTACCACAGTTTTTTCTCTAGACGTATTATCATATATGTCTATACTTTTTACGAATTGATATACTTTTCCGTCCTCGAGGCTTGTTCTCCTTAACACTATCGATATCATAGCGATGGGATTGATATGGAATAAATTATAGCGATCACAATTAGTCGTTAGTCTATTAGATTATGAAAATAGTTTTATAAATGATGTTAGATAGTGTTGGCTTTAGATAGAGTGATTTTCGAACATTGATATGAAATTATTGGAATGTGATATGAAATGATAAACTGCTGTTACAGCAGAGGTATGCGTAACTTCCTTGTTAAGATTAAAATAGGATTCAGAGGAACGAATAAGGTTGTGCTTACGTAATGAATAATAGGGTAGAGTGAGCGGAATAGTAATTAATTTTTTTTTTAGAAGAATGAGAATTTTTGTAAATACTTGTACATAAAGAACTTTCGTGTATAGAGATCAGGATTCCTTTATAAAATGGCTCTTAGAGTGTAAAGATATAAAAAGGGATAAATGTATTTTTTTAAATATATTACTTCCTTCAAAGGATATTAAGATATAAAGAGATGTGAAATAATAGCTTTAAAGTTTTCTTTAGATTTAAGATGTAAAAGAAGCGAAAGAATCGAACAAGATTATCAAGGAATATTGATCAGTCCCACTATTGACTATCGATAATGCACGGAAAAAAATGTTAATTACAGTCTTTAATTTTGTTCGCATTTCGCTTATTTGCCGCGTAATATTTTTAACATTTTTTGCTGCATTTTCGTTTTATCTTTTCAGACATGGTACATTTATATCAGTCTTTTATCGCGTAATTATTTGTCTTTCATTGAATTCGAGTTTCTTAATTCATTATTATTAATAATATAGCATTTATTAATAATAAAATTTCTTCAGAAATTATTAACTTTTAAATTTCTAAATCCAAATAAGGTACATAATATCCTAAATGTCAGTAAAAATTATAGACTGTTATCATGTCTGAAAACTATTAAATGCACTCAAACTCAAATAAACTGTAATCGTTCAAATTGTTCGCGACTGCCACACTTTGTTCAGTAACATTTTTCACCGTAATGATCAACGAATCTACGTGACGTAGAATATCACGATGAATTCAATAACGATTACTTCTTCCAACTCTGAAACACTCGAATAGTAGCACAGAAAGCTCTAGTTCCTGCAAAATACCGTATAACATTATCGAACAGTCATGGAATCTTCTTTTTTTCCAATGGATGAGTTATACAATGAACACTAAGTACTTACACACCGTTCTCTATCTACCTTTAAGCTATTTCTATCGATTAAGTATTTACAATGTATGTATAAACACACGCACACACATACACAGAAGTCTATGGACGATTTTCAATCGTTATTGTTTGTTATTCGATGTACATGTTAATTATTTATCTAATTTATCTTCTCATCGACGATCGCATCTGAACTTGTAAATAACGAACACATATCCGCATATGTTTCACTTGTACATTTTTAATGCAAAGTGCCTGTGTAACCACGTGTTTTCTGTGTGCATAACTTATAACTTTGTGTTTTATATTTTCCTTTCAGTATTTTGATTTTTTTTCTTTCTTTTTTACTGAAATTTATTTTGACCTTAGAATTATTCAACGCGTACGCACTGTGTTTATGCGTAATAGAAATCTGCATTTCGATCAGCAAAAAATTCGTTGCATATTATAGCAAATTGTAATTGTATCGATGTATTTTTTATGCACTTGCTGTTTTTCTTTTTTTCTTTTTTTGGAAGCCTGTTGCAAGCAGATGGTACGATTTTCGATTGCGATACTTTATATTTCATCTTTGCATATTGTATAGTTTCGTATTCCACCCTCCGTGTCGAGGCATGACAGCATGCTTGCGTCCAATTTTCTTCTTTCTTTTTTGTTCTTATTTGCACGTCACGTCACGTCACTCCACGATCCCTTTTGTTTCGACCAATTTGATTTCTTTCGATACATAGAATTTGTTACATTTTACAGAGTCGCAATTTTATAGCTGGTTTCTTTAAAGGAATTCGATGATAATTCAATAGATGTATTCTTTGTTTCTCTTTTTCCACCAAGAGACTTGCTACTTTGGCGAATATGACTTTACTCTTTAGTTCATTCATGGAATGTATATTAGAATCTCTTATTTTATCTTCTTATTTGATTTATTTTCTATTTAAGTTCCTTCTCTTGTTGAATCGCGTTGTGCTAATTTTTTTTCGAAACTGTAGTTTCTGTACTGAAATCTGTCGCTATGCATTAGTAGGTTTTATTTTATGCATTCTTTAGCTGTCGACTAGTTGTTGGTAAGAGAATTATAGAATAATACAGCTAGAAAAGTAGATGAAAGAATTTGTAGTAATGTAACAAAGTGTATTTGAATTTCTAAGTTAGTAAATTAATATAGATTATTCTGTGTATAGGCAATTAGTTAGATCACTTTACATTGCTTCAATTCATAGTATTCGTAGTACATTTTTTTAGAAATTTAATAAATGAAAATTCAGAAATTACAGTTTCAGAAAAAAAGTATAGTACGAGTTTCAAGTAACTAGCATAAAAATTTGTTTTCTTTTTTACAATTATCATTATTACATTATACTTTGACATAGTATTAAATTACATCCTAACAGGGAAACCGTAACAAATTATAAACTCTAACGTCGATTAAAAATTCTGAAAATATATAGATATCAGTGTCAAAATTGAAAAATTCAGCCAACGTAGACAAGTCACCCGAGCATACTCCATCGAAATATTATTTTATGACTCTAAAAGAGCAAAAGAAATGATCATTAAAGGAAACGTTACAATTTTTCAGACGACGAAGACGCACAAGTATCAGCGGTTTAAAATGGTCCACGACGCCTGTAAAGAGTTCCCGGTCATCATTATGCTTCAGTTCCTCAACAGATTGTCATTTCCCGCGACTAGAAGAGGAACAGTTTCGTCGTCAACTTACGTGCCACGTGTTAAACGATTCCCTATTAAGAAAGGAATCCGAAACAATTTCTCGAACTTTGCACCCGCTTTCAAAGTCTCTCTGAATATATAAGACAAGAAATTTTTAAAGAATTTGCTCCAATAAGAACGGGGTGCATAGACGAAAAATGAAACTGATCGACACACACGCACAGTGCTTTCGATTCAGATATTTCGAGAGCCCTCATACCAGTTTAAGGAAATACTTTGGAGAAGAACGCGCATCGAGGAAGGGGAAGAAGCGCTAGTCTTCCAGAATTATTAAGAAAAAGAAAATGAAAATAACGAGATACAAAAAGAAGAGAAGTTGAGAATCTCACGAGCTGCGCCCGTCGGGGTACTACGAAAGCACCAATCACGAAAGAAAGGACATATATATATATATATACACACACGAGGATATATGAAACATGTATTACAAGATCAAAGACAAGAAAAGACAAAACGAAGAACGATATAGAATACGTTTGTATCAGACTGATGATATGTTGTCCGATACAAAGGTGCCACGTCGAGTTTCACGTAGCGGCTACTCAGAGAGAGAAAGAGAGACTAGGCGCGAGAAATTACGGTCATAAGTAATAATTCTCTATAAATGTGTAATAAATCGAGTCCAAAGATGTTATATATACCGCGTAATCGTCGCAGGGAGTACGAATGACGGCGTGTCCTGTATTATATTACTTTTTAGGCTAACCCCCGAACGCCCAGAGTAGCTTAAGTATACGTTTTTTGGTGTACATAGCGTGTAGCGTTTAATGTAGCATATAATTCAGCAAGAATGACGTATGCGTGAATGTGTTTATTGCATGTACGCGTGTTTGGCCGAGAGATAGGAAATTCAATGTGCAAAAAAGCGAATCAAACCAGATACATATGCAAATTTAACGTTTGTCGTTCTTCTTTTTCTTTTATTTTTTTTCTTTTTCTTTTTTTAACGTATCCTTCTTCGATGTCTATCGAATGTGGTTTCGATTGTATCGTATGCAGTCTCTGTCGATGCTCAGATTTTTAGAATTTCGATAATTTCAAGCTACGTATTATTTGTGTTTTTACATTTTTTTTAAAGGCAGATAATTGTGACAAGCTTTCGAGTAATCATTCATTTTTATTTTTTCGCTTGTTGTATACAGTATGAATGTTATTCGTGTGTCACGAAACCAGAAATTTATTGTATCGATGGCGTTTAAGGGGAGACCTGATTTTACGGCTTCGATGTGTATGTGTACGGAGTTTTATCGTTGACGCGATCATAAGTACAAAGTATTTTTCGAGGGACTAACGAGAAAAAGCGAGTCTGTTGCGAGAGGGTGTGTTGTACGAAGATGTATATGTGTATCGTTCCTGGGCTTTTGAAATTCATTTTTAAAGCGTTTATCCGTAATGTACGAGTATGCTTATAGCGCTCGTAGCGTTGTTCCAGCGTTTAATATTATCTAGCGCGAGTGCAGGTTCAGTAGGAACGCGAGGAAGAAAGAAAAATCAATCGAGAATAAAAATTAAAAGTAAAAAGATCGTGTTTGAGGAGTTTGGGTGATAGAAAGGGAGAGAAAGCGAGAGAGCGAATGCGAGTCTGAACGAAAGAAAGAAAGGAAACAAATATAACAACAAGGTATTAAGCGTTTCAGGAAGGAAATTGAGAGAGGATATAATAATCGATATGCATCGCGTATGCTCAACTTATTTTTACCGAAGTAATTAATTATTAATCGAAAACGAATTTTAGATCTGCTGTAACTTATATTTCTCGACCTTCTCGAATTCGATCTATCGTTATCGAAGAATAATATTACGGAGCACCGAAGCGCATTCGTCGATAACTAATATTTTCCGAAATTTTATCAGTATCACGGTACTTTTAGTTTTATATATAAAAAAACAAATATATATTATAAATATATAAATATATCTATATGTATAATCCGCGCCGTGCAAGAAGAGCGTATTAAAACGAAAGAGAACGAAGCAGCAAGATCGCCTCTTTCAAAGCCTCTGTCTCAGGGGAAGAGAGAAGAAATAGATTCCCAAAAGCGAAAGAGAAGACCGCTAAAAGATAAATATCATCGCGCATCTCGCCGACAGGCCGAGACTAATAATTGTTATATCGATAATTCGCCAAGACAACTAAATATTCGAGCTAAAATACCAGTGATTTGTGCAAACAAAAAATTCTGCGATCTAAAAAATTCGTTCTCGCGCAAGGCTCGAGAACTATCTATGTCGATGATATTGAACATACGAAAACGCGGTTGTATTAGGGCAGAGAGGGCCTAATTTCGAAGGCATCTCCTTTCGCGATGAACGATCTGCCAAAATGCTCGTGCAAAGCGAGCAGCAGTCTCGAGGATTAACACGGTGCTTCCCTTTTTTCTTTTCTCTCTATTGAGCCCTGAAACGCTCGAAATTCTTGGAAAAATTCTTGAAAAAAGCTAATTCTTGAGGCTTTCGAGCGTGTCGTATATCGACATTCCACGTTGTTGCGTCCCATCGTGAATCATACCCGACACAAATACTTCCCATACGCGACAGACTATTCTCAATGTGTTAATATTGACCAGACCTGTTTTGGAAAACACAAAAGACATTAGCAGATTGTTAAACACCGTGCTGATCCTCGCCACGTTCGATCCGCGCGAACAAATCAAGTCGAACCATAGGACGATCGATAAATCCATGTTAATTCCGCGCTGGGTTTCGCGCGGATCCTGCGGTAACGGCGACATTTACTGCATATTCATATTAATATCTCTTTGTACATATCCTTTAATGACTTTTAAATATTATTAATTAACCGAACGTTCTCAAAGGAAGTGTTTGATAGTGGCGAGCGTTGTGTCCAGCAGCATTTAAAATATCGATCAGAAGGTTCTTAGTAACTCGAGCGTAGAAGGAACAAACGAACGAAACAGGCAGGAAAACGATGCTATTTCCGTTCCCTTTTCTTTTTCATCCGAGCTTTTTATCGTAAGATCGATCATCTTTTGTGTTTTGTTTTACAAACTTTTCCCCGAAACGATCTTCCTGCTCGTGAATTTTCCTTTCCCCTGTTCGTTTTTCTTTTTGCATCTTTGGCGGTTCAAGGATACGCGGTTCATTCCAAGAAGCATTTACGCCTCGCCGATTATTTCAATTTTCGCGATTTCGTTCCTCTTTATGAATTTTTCAATTTGTGCTTCATTTCCCCGCGAAATTCAAATTTAACAAATCGATGAATGAAATCGGCAAATTACTAATGATGTTGTCATATGACGTAACGTAATTTGATTAAAAAAGTATTCTTATTAAATTTGAAAAGGAATTGAACTTCGTGGTTTGAGATGGAAGCGAGATAAGCGAAAAAGTTGTAAGAAACGAGCGAAATCGTTCAAATGAGAGTAATACGATGAGCCACAGGCGATTATTAAGTTTTCACTAGTCTTGAATTGCCGAAGCTCGAGTTCTCCTTCTTCCTTTAATTTTAAACGAAACGATCCACCTTGTCGTAGAGTTTGTGTAATGCGCGCATGCAAGTATGTTTATGGAGAAAGAAAGAAAGAGAGAGAGAGAGAGAGAGAGAGAGAGCGAGAAAGAGTGTCAGAACATGTAGAAAAAGCCTTTAAACTGTCTTCTTCCACGAACTTCGTCCTCCTTTTACCCCTCGATGACTTCTTTTACTTTTTATTTAATGCCCCTTGCCCTCCCCCGTTCTCTTCTGTTGTTTTTAATTATTTATATTAACTCGAGAATGGAGCGACTGCGCGTCGCGGTCGGCAGTAAGAGCAACAAGGAAACAGAGAAAAAAGATGCGATCTTTTGTATTTAATTTGTTTAATAAAAAAATCATGGATCATAGTACAACAGCCCCGAGTGCGTTTTTGGTTTCGTGGATGGAAATCAAAGCTCTTTCCTCGTTTATTTCTTTTCGTCTTCATTTTTTAATCCGAACACGCGTCGAAATGCCTTTAATCCTTCATTTAATCCTCTGATACGTTGTTCAGTTCCTCGCGGCGAATATAACCGAGGATAAAACGAAAACTAACACTTAGAAGCTGTTGATCAAGAAAATTACACTAATACTATCGTGAATGAAATTTCACCCTTGGCTCGGCACATTTTTGGTTATTTTCAAAAATGACAAAGTCAAGCAAATGCAATCGACGGGGTCGCAGCAATAATTTAAATTGTATTTGTTGGAAGAGAGAATCAACTATAGGTTTCATATTCGAGTTTCTCTCATATTCAGAAATATAAAAGTTTATAACTAGAAATACTAGTCGACTGTGAATTTATAGTGCGTCTCAAAAAATTAGTTTCTATTGGTTTACTCAAATTACTGGAAAATGGAGCTGCCTCCTTATTGCAACAGTTTGAACGTTATCCTTACTGTATGTAATAAAAAAGTAGAAAATGTATCGTTTGCAATTATTAATATAAGACAAAACTCTGAGTAATGTTGAATATAACGTACGATTAATATATTATGAAGAAACAAAATTTGTACACAAAGTGAAATTTCGCTCATGGTAGCCTTTAAGGGTTAAAAATGGGACAAGACAAGTACAAAAGGAACGATAGAGAAATAATAAGCAAACAACCAAATGAAAAGAGAAAAAGAGCGAAAAGGAAAAGAGAAAATTAGAAGAGCAAAAAAAAAGGAAGTTGGAGTAGAAAAGTGAAAAAAGTCTTTCGTCATCGAATGGCTCATCTAATATGGCTTTTTGTAAATAATAAGAGGCGCGTGAAACGCGCCAATCTTTCCGCGATTTTTCACTTGTTTTCCTCTTTCGACCGATCTCTGTGTACGGTATATATTTATTGACGAAAACGACCGTGCAAAATCGAGAGAAAGCATCGAATTTTTCCATGAACGCCACTGAGTTTCGGTTTAGAAGCTTATTTCGACGTGAACGAGAGGATGTTGAACCAAATTTCCACGATGTACGGTCAAGACACACGCGCAACTAGTGAGGCGACGACCATTGTAATCGTTTCGATTCTTTGCTCTACAAGGTGAAAGCGTTTTAACTCTTTATTTGGTGACTGATTGAAACGATCGAGGATAATTTGATTAACTATCGGACAAATTGCTTAACAAAGTTTATTGTTTATTTTATATTTGGTACTATTTTAAAAATAAAATATGATTTCTCATTGTCCAGTTAAAAAGAGTTTTTGTTTATTTTATTGATATTTAGTAGTTTCTTGATATCAGGCTGAGACGACAATTTAATTAAGCCTTTGTCAAACTTCTTATTTATATATTTAAGTATCGTTTTGTATGCTTATTGCTGGAACAATATTTATGGACACTCATTTTTTTAAGGAAATCACTGAAGAAATTGAATCAAAATGGAAATTCCTTTCATTTATCAGATATCATAATAGTTATTTTACTTTCAATATTTTATATATTTTTTTAGAAATACATCAATATTCGTTATCTAGATATTGTTATTTTGCTATCATTGAGTTGTCGTTGTATAATTCATTTATGGTAATTCTTAATTTCTTCGTTAAAATAGAGAGGCAAAGAAAAAATGAGACTTTTGGGTTGATTTTGGAGAGACTATTAGAATTCATATATTCATTATCGTACGTAGTTTCTAATTGAAAGTAAAAGAAAAGGTGAGGAAAAACGGGGTACAAAATTGCGATTTATTATAGCTCTGAGTATCGTACTTCTTACGAAATATATCTAAAATTCATAAACGAAGAAAGGAAGGTTGTGTATTTTTATTAGAAAGAGAAACAAATCGAAAAAAAAATGGAACGGTGGCCAAATAAAGAGTTAGAAGATCGTATTTTTATAAGGTTTGTTACGAAATAGAATGATAAGCTGGAAATATCGAAGGTCAATGAGAGGGTATCGTATATAAAAGGAGAATCCGTGGGAACGAAACTGGTGGTGATACTACTACTACTATTTTGTACGATATGATGTTTTTGTATATCTGTCTACCGTATGTATAAGAACGAAGTCTACCGATTATTAATGTAGATGGTTCAAATTGTATCGAACACGTATTAAACGATTTGTAGCGTGATGGACACAAAACTCCGGCTGTATTTACGATGAGTCACACATAGATGTTGTTCCCATTAATGTACACCTGTAAAATCCCTATCGAACAATATACGAGCTACTAAAGGATTGATAAAGGCTACTTTGTAATTCATTTACGTGCGACGTCTCTTTGATTAAATATTAAAATAATAAACATTAATTGGAATTATTAAATCTTATTTTTATAAAATAGCAATTTTCATTCGAAGTCTTCGAATCTTCTTTATACGTATCGTTGCTCCGATTTTCTGGATCTTTACTTTGCGTCTATTAGACTTTAATTTCAATTATCAGATTTGTACCTTTTAGATATCAGATTTTGTTCGTGGAAAACGAGACTTTGATATCCTTAGTTCCGAGAAATTGAAATTATCGCAGCATGCTAACAAATGGAGCTATTAGATCTTATTTATAGATATTATTTATATTAGTTTCAATTATCAGATTTTGTTCGTGGAAAAGGACACTTTGTATCTTTAGTACCGAACAATTGAAATTATCCCAGTCTTCTAAAAAATGGAGCTAAATCTAATTTATAGCGGTACAGAACCTTTCTCTACATCCGATATATTCGTCGAAATTTATAGCTGAATCTTTGCCTATTTTTACCCGAATAATTTGCAAATTTAATATCGAAGGTATTATGTTATGTTATTCAAATCGTTGTAGCTGGTTTGATTACTCGACTTGCTTGGCTGCGGTACAAGAATTACTAAACTAACTCTTTGTTAAAACGTGGAATATCTACCGAGCGTAAAGATGCTAAGTAACGCGCTAATACGACCTCACCAGAGGATGACTTTCCGTCACGATGATGCTGCAGAGGATAACTATGATGGGGTGTGTCTAAGGACACGAGATCACCGAATTCGTGGAGAGATGCCTTCGTTCGGAAAGTGAGGGAAATTGACGTTGCTGTTAATTGGTCAATTTCCATGTTGGTGGTTAGAGAAGGATGCTAGCCGCCCATGAGGGAAAGTTGCTAGCGGGAAACATCGTTCGTCAGAAAAATAGATTTCCCCTATCTTCCTGTAGTTGGGACAAAGACTGTCTGTCTGTTTGAAGGACTTTAGTTAACTAAATCTTAAGATTTGTAACGGGTCCTCAGACTAGCTGAACATGTACTGTGGAGATGCATCGACATCTGGTAATCATCTTGCCCGAAGAATAGGCTCTGCGTGTGGCGAGCCACGGAACAGAAACCGTTGGAATGTTTACTGTCGCGTGCCGCTACAACTATTTCTTTTAACGAGAGCTATAGAATTACTCCATACCTCTGTTAGGTAAAAACGTTTATCCCGTGATCGCGGCTACGTTCGGCGACTGGTTGTCGTCTCGAGTCCAAATTCACTATCATAAATCTGGAGCAATTATAATCGAGTTAAGCTATAGAGGCAAAATATTGGGGGTTTTCCGAAGAATTCGAAAGGAAGGTCCCGGTGTCCTTTCATCTTCGACATATATATATATATATATTCTTTTTTATTTATTAACATTTACAATCAATTCTCGCATTGAGAAAACATATATATATATATAATGAACATAAATATATAAATACATAAAATATAGATTTCATTTCTAAAAGAAACATTTCTAAAGTTTTTATATTTTTTATTTCTACTTTAACCCTTTGGTGAAGATTCATAAGCGATTGTTTAAAGTATTTCTTGCAAATATAACTGTACGACCTTGTACAATAAACACGACGAGCATTACTTCAAAGCATTGAGATTCTTGAATTACTCTTTACTTTTTAATTTTAACAAGGCGGTGTCTGCGGTTGATTCATGCATTTCTAATACAATTACATGAATTGATATAGTGCGCGGTATGATGTAATTAAGCCGTACATCGACTGTGTAGCGAGGGCAATAGTATCGTCTATCGCCTTTTATAGTCTTCCTTGAATCATTTCACTCTGTTACGTAATTTTTCATTTCATTTATAGCTTTCAATAAATACATCGTTGTACAATAATATTTCAGAGAAATAACCATTGTTGAATATACGATACACGAATTCGCCACGAACGTTTTATGAAACCGAGATAGATAAAGAAATTCACGGATTTACAACATAAAGCAAATTAAAATACGGATTCTACAATTTAAAATATATTACATTAAAATTACCGTATACAAGTCTAACGCGAGCAATTGAACGCGCAAATAGAGGTCCTCTAGCATCCAGCACGTAATTCCTGTTATTTGTCACCGAGATTCAACAGTTCGATTCATCACGATGCTGCGTACGTGAACAATATGGAAAAAGAAAGAAAACAGGCTAGAAACATTACAGCGTGCATTTCTTTCTTTAGTTTTTTTCCTTTGAAACATATCGTGTTAACGATATGTAAACAGGAATTCACTAACGTCCGATATTCTGTTTCATACTCTTCTAATTTTGTTTATATTAGATACTCTATTATGATTAGAGCGTGGATGTTTATATAAATTCGTAGCTTTATTTAACACTATTACAGAAATACAATTATGGAAATTGAACTTAAATAGAAATTTCTTTCATTCAATACAATTAAGTATCATAACTCATTTATTACGTTAATCCTTAACAATATAACAGAAACTTTATTTTCAATATTTTCGATATCTTTGCACATTATTCTATGCAATCTGTGCATTTCTACACTTTTAAATTTACTATAAATGTACAATCTATTTATAACTCATCACAATGGTTTAGTTTAAATTACGCGTTTGTAGAATACGTCTTACACTTGTCACCAGAGGGCCATCGATATCAACATAGGGCTAGCGATGTTAATGCTTTCTCACTAGTGGTCACATTGACACTGTTTGTTTCAATAAATATAACTTCTAACACAAGTTTTTCTATCCCAGTGTCTAAGGTAAAGGTCTGCTAGGTAAGCCTTACTGAAGAGTCCCAACTAGCAAGATCTCGGACGAAACACTACTTTTCTCTCTTCTCCATTTCCTTTCCTTGTCCACCCTACATCATCCATCCCCCCTATGCTTGAGTCATATGGGCAAGATGGAGTGACAGAAAGGGAAGAGGATGATCTTAGCGACGGAAGATTAATTCAAGAATGCCCATGGGAGCCGCTTCTGACCTAAGACTGATAATATAGGACTTAGGTTAAGTAGTAGAAAGGTAGTCGCGATACACCGTGTGGTTTTTCCGTTGTTTCATCACACGGTGTGTACGCGAACCTTTCCCGGCCTTATTAGGTTAAGAGTAGGGCCGCTCCACTGGGATACGTCGCAAGAGAGGGTAGGAGAATCGAGCCGGCCTTCGATACAGTGTCCCGCCGCTGGCGTGAGGGAGGGAGAAATCCGTTTTCACAATGTTCCTGCCATGTACATAGTCCTTCTTCCCCCTCCTTCCATTGTGTCTAAGGCATGAGCCTGCTGGGTAAGCCTTACTGATGAGTCCACTAGCAGGCTCTGGACGAAACACACCTTTTTTTTTTTCCTTTTTTTTTCCGTCTTCTTTCATATATCCGTGATAATTGTAGCTGCTGGCTGTAGATGTCGCTTGCCGTGGTACTGCAGTATTTTCTTCTTATTTAGATATCGTAGAAGAAAAATCGGACTTCGGAAAAGTACGAGAGGCGCCGGGATTTGAACCCGGGATCCGAACGTTTGTACTCTAAGGCGCTAACCACTGCGCCGCCGTCGTCCGACACTAGTTGGTGTCGAGTGGTGATATTTGCGCTTTCGAGTTCCGCCCCAGGAGGTAAGCTCGGTGTGGGTGCGCTTTTTGAACGAAGAACACGGATTCGTTATTCATACTTTTCATTAGGAAAGTGAGGGTGCCCATTGGTTATAGCCAACGTTAATGAATGAAGATAGGAGGAGGAAGCCTCCTACCAACGTGGTTCGTGGGTGACATTGTTTATTGGAAAAATAACTACCCGCTTTCTCCGTAATTTGTAAGAGTGCACAATAAACCTAAGGATTGTTCTAAGGACTATCCATAATCCGAAAATACTTACAGGGTTAGAGATTCCTTCAAGCTATTAGGATTACGTCAAAGGATTCAGTTTATAGTATATAGTATATAGTAGATCAGTATATAGTATAAAGTTTCAGACAGCGCACGGACCATCGTACGCGCCGTAACATAGAGAGTTATAAGAATATACATAAAATAAAATTAAACATCGCAAAAGTAACTTAATTAGAAATGACTACAAGTATGATGTATAATATAATGAATTCAAATTGTCTAAAAAATATTACAAATTTATAAAGATTTTACTATAAAATTTTTTTAAAAGAAGCTGATACTATTATATAGCATTTTCAAGCATTTACGCACATTAATGTAATTATTAGGTCTTAGTTAAGGTCAAATTAATCCAAGGACGGAACATAGAAGTATTTAACACTGAAGCTTTCGAACTAAATTGAAATTCTGTCTTTTTAATTTTCATACAGAAATTCATTCTTTTCCTAAATTAAAATTCTACCTGAAATACTAAATAAATGTTAAGCTCAATATCACAAATCTCGAACAAATACAATCGGATTGAATGACGACAATATCGGCTATGGTAGAATCTAGGTTAAAATGTTAAGGGGTTTTCCCAAAATTCCAAAGGGAAGGCTTCGGTGTCTTTTCAGCTCCGACATATATATGTGAACGAATGTTTTTTTATTTATTTATTTATTTAAATTTTACAATTTGTTCAGTAGGACATTTGGTAAAATATTATAGCTTAGTGGTATAATAATATAACATGTGGATGGTTACCCCCAGCGGGATTCCATTTTCCAAGCTGTTTATTTTATTTCTATTGTGAGATCTGCGGGATGCTTCTTCTTCAGTCTTCTTTCTATTTTGGTTTTATTCGTTGCAACAACCAGCTGGTTTGGGTGTGTTACAAGTCTTTCTTTATACTTTTTTGCATATCTAGCGATTTCCTCTTTGACTGTTGGAATTTTTAAATCTTTTCGTATGTCTTCATTTCTGACGTACCATGGAGCGTTAACTATTGTCCTTAAAATTTTTGCTTGCTTTGTTTCTGTTTTATTTATGTGATTCATTGCTGCCGTCTCCCATAGTAGGACTCCGTATGTCCAGATTGGTTTGATTATTGTTTTGTATAGATTTAGTTTATTCATTGTGCTTAATTTAGATTTTCTATTGGTTAACCAGTACATCTACTTCCTTTTTTCACGTATTCTGTTTATTATTGATTTTATGTGATGCTTCCATGTAAGGTGTGTGTCTAAATGTATTCCTAGATATTTGACTTGCTTTGTTTGTGCTATGCGGGCGCCGTTCAGTTGGATATCTGGTGTTTTTCCTTTTCTAAGTGTAAATGTTATGTGATTGCACTTGATGTTGATTCTGAACTGATGTTCGCTTTTATTTGTTTGCTTTGCAGCCACTTTTCTATTTTTGTAATGTGTTCTTGTAGTAGTGCGGCTGCCGTTTCTGGATTTGCGTGCCTCACCAGTATGGCCGTATCGTCCGCGAACGTTAGTATTTTGCTGTTGACAGTTGTTGGTATGTCTGCCGTATATAGTGTGTATAGTATTGATCCTAGGACGATTCCTTGCGGTACTCCTGCCTTGATATCCTTAATTTCAGAATATGCACCATTTATTTTTACTACAAAGGTTCTATTGTTTAAGTAAGATTTGAGTAGTTTGTAGATTTGTTCTGGAAATTGCTTTTTGAATGTTTGAAGAAGTTTTTCATGGTTAACTTTGTCAAATGCTTTTTTGATGTCCATAAAGAGTGCCGTGCAATATTGTTTTGTTTCCAGCGCCTGTAAGATTTCATTGACGAGTCTGTGCATTTGTTCTATTGCGGAGTGTTTATTCCTGAATCCAAATTGATGGTCCGGTATTAGTTTTTCCTTTACTATTCTTGGTTTTAGGCCGTTATATTTTATTTCTTCTAGTAATTTGGAAAATGCAGGCAGTAATGATATTGACCTGTAGGATGCAGTTAGATGTGGGTTTTTGTTTGGTTTGGGTAACATTACGATCTGTGCTATTTTCCATAGCGCAGGAAAGTACTGTATTCTTAGAATTGCGTTAATATTATCGTTGTTAGTCTTATTGCCTTTGGGGAAAGGTTTTTTAAGATTTTTCCATTGATCAAGTCAAATCCTGGTGCTTTACTTGTCTTTGTTGCCATAATTAAGTTTGTAACTTCTTGCGCTGTTGTGTTGAGTATGCAGCAGCGTTTATCAGTTGTGTTGCTGACATTTTTTATTCGTCACAATAGTTTGGGAGTTTATGTCTCGTAAGTATCTGTAATGTGTAAGTATACCTTTGGTTGAATGGAAATTTCTCTTACATATGTAGTATCTAAATAGTTTAGAGTAAGTACAAGAAAGGATGTTCTATTTGAAGTGAAGTTTAGTTTTATTTTAACAAGCAATACCCGATGCAAAAACTGACTACAATATCTTCGTACGTCTAACACTCGGCTCACAACGTCTGTCTTCACAGGTCAAAAAATGCTGAGCCTCCACACTCGCACCCTTCTCTCCCATCCATTACTCATTTGGCTTTGACGTCACCAAGGCATACCCTGTTACACACACACTCTCTCTCTCTTTCTCTCTTCCCCAGCACTCTTACCATTCTTAGTTTATGTCTTAAATTTACAACTTATGCTATCCCGAGAAAACTCAAACTTAAATATATGGTAGACCAAGCGCATACCCCCCCCCCCTTTTTTGATATTACACATATAGTTAAAAATGCAGAAACATTGCATTGAATTGGAACGTGATAAAAAAATAAGTAAAGTTCTGATGTTGCACGCGATTGCATGAGCACATAGGACATTTTTAGCGAATAAAAAATAGTTTTGGAAGACTCGAGATTTATCTTGTATTTTATGGACTTTCTGTGTCCCAACCTCTAGAAGCTCTCTATCTTATGAAGTGTTTCAGAGCAGTCCGAAATTTTGTATCTACATACAAGAAGTATACGATCTAAGTGGAATATTTAATTATTCTCTTGATACATCAGAAACAAAATTTACAGAACTTCTCAGAAAGTTGGTTTATTATTACCAAAATTAGTTTAAATATAATTAGTAAAAATTTAATAAATGCTCGTTTATCATCTCTACGTATCTAAGTCGTGCAAGTATAGCGTACGTAAAAAGTTAGTGTCGTTTCAAAGTTACATTTCATGCATTTTAAGACTATAATTCTTGACGTAAAAGACAATATAAATCTGAGCTGCCTCTTATCTCCACAATAATACATTCCAACTTTATTTTTCGTGCACGAAAAATGATATTTATGGGACACTAATAATTTTGCAACACTGGGATAATGAAGTCGTCGAGGTACGACGTGACTCTCGTGTAAGTGCCCGGATAATCAGGTACGCCGCATTCATGACCAGATAAGACAACACCTATTTGATAGTAGGTGAATTGCTGTGATATCATCAGTGGTCCTCCGCTGTCAGCCTGAAATGATTGTTAAATTTTTAATCATAGTTACTGAAATATTTTAATCGAATTGTATTGAAATTATACTTATATACAGTAATAATCTATTATTGATTTATATATTGAAATATTCCAATTTAGAATGTATATATTATATGTCGGGTTTACATTAGAATTAGGGTTAGGGGCGTGAAACGAATCTTCGTTTAGGTTACACGTTGTCGTTATGCAATAGAGAAGACATTGACTAGCGCAAATACGATTATTATAGAGCCGGACAAGTAACCGTGGTAGTTAGGTACTCGAGAAACTAATGACAATGATCCTAGGTTCAATAACGAATCCGCGGTCGACGGGATGATAGACGAACGTGCTCACAAAATCTAAGTCGGACGCGTAATATTCACTGGTCGTAAAGGGTTACTCCTTTCATCGATGAGATCGCGAGCGAGAATGCCTTTCCCGTCCCGATGATGCCACAGAGGAAAACTATAATGGGGTGTGTCTAAGGACACGAGATCATCGGATTCGTCGAGAAAAGCCTTCGTTCAGAAAGTAAGGGAAATTGGCGTTGCTGCTAATTGGTCAATCTCCATATTGGTGGTTAGAAAAAGATGCTAGCCGCCCTCGAGGGAAAGTTACTAGTGGGAGACGCCGCTCGTTGAAAAATAGGTCTCCCCTATTTTCTCGTAGTTGGGACAAAGACTGTTTGTCTGTTTGAAAGACTTTAGTTGACTAAATCTTAAGATTTATAACGGGCCCTCGAGGTAGCCGAACATGTACTGCGGAGATGCATCGACATCTGGCAATCATCTTACTCGAAGAATAGGGTCTGCGTGTGGCGAGTCACGGGACAGAAACCGTTGGAATGTTTACTGTCGCGTGTCGCCACGAATATTTCTTTTAAGGAGAGCTATAGAATTACTCCATACCTTTGTTAGACAAAGCGTTCATCCCGTGACCGCGGCTACGTTCGGCGACTGGCTGTTGCCTCGAGCCCAAGCTCACTATCACAACTCTCGAACAATTACAATCGGATTGAATAACTACAATTGTTTAATTACAGCTATAGTAGACTCTAGGTTACAATGTTGCGGGATTAATCAAAATTCCAAAGACTCCGGTGTTCTTTCATCTCCGACATATATGTATTTTGAAAAAAATTAAGATTAGAAGGAAATTAGATTAAGGACCATAATGATGTGTGAGAAATGGGCAAAACTATTAAATTGTGTTTATCTATTATTTTTTATGTTCAAGATGTTGATTTGATGTTGATTCGAATTGATGTACCCTCAGACACCGTATAATTTATAGTAAATCTGTAATGTAATTACTCCACAAGCATCCTTTCCACCTCGAGGGTCTCCGCCGGCGCATATTTCTTTATTGGTGATAGTTACGTCAAAATCCTCATAAGCTTTCTCGTATACGGCGTTGGTAACCACTGGCAGTTGCAGTTCCATTAATGCGTTAGTATATGATTCACCTACAAAGAAAATGAGAAGGATATTTAAGAATGAAACTATTTCATTTTATCATAGAATTGATATCACTTACTAAAGTTTAATGCTCCCCATCCAGCAATGAAGGGGTTATAGCTCACGAAGTTTTTATTTCGAAGGGATTTCTCTATGGGGAGACAAATGGGATGTATGTACTCTGAAAAATAAGAAAATAAATGAAAGTGAAGGAAACGAATGACGAAAAGTATGAGAAAGAATTGAACATGCTTTATGATACAATATATGTGTACAGTAAGAGGTTTCAGCAATACCCAGTAGCATAAATATTAGAAACACAACAATATTTAAAGACTTACCCGAAAATGGAACATTGTCCTTCAGTTTAAGAATAGCAATATCATTATTGTTCGACTCGGCAGAATAATCGGGATGTATTAGTTTAGATTCGACTTCTATTTGAATAGGATGCGCTCCGTCGTCATCTCGTTTTAAATTTAAGTCCCCGATACGAACCACGTACAAATCATCGTTATCTGCACAATGTGCTGCGGTCAAAACATGCCTAGCCGATATTAGGGTACCTGCGCACAGCCATTGTGTTACCCAATGCGGGTTTGAGTAATTACGGAATCCTACTGCAGCGATCCATGGCCAAGCACCTAAAATGCAATAGACATAGTTGTGAACATACACAATTTTTTCTCGCGTGATGAGTTAGAAATTATTGTTATCCATTGGACATTCGACGATGCAGACTCTCAGATAGAAATTTGATTAAGAGAGAAATTGAATTTTGACTTCAATGGAACAACACTTATTAGTTAATTCTATACAGTTTCCACTTGAAGTATACTGAACTCTAAAGTTCGAATATGTAATTTCTTCCCGAACACTTTTTGATCGCCATCCGTATCATTACTCGTATGTCGATTTTTAATTTCAAGTAAAAACATATTCTTTCTAACATGAACTAAAAGGCGGAAATAATTCAAGTTAATAAACAAAGTTACTACCAATGAAACCGTTGTATTATTATATAATTTAATTGAAACGTACTTTGATGTGCTGATTAGTGCCTTTCAATTTCATCCTTCATAGTATATCGCTTATTATTAATCGGAAAGGAATAGATAAAACGTACCAAGTTTAGCTGGTCTACCACCAACCACCCTGGTATGCGTAACGTTGCTGAAACCACAGTGTGGTGGACGCAAGGGCACATCCGAGGTTGCTATAAAATATTTATAGTGAAAGGAGTTATTATATTTAGAGAATTGACAGTAGAGTGATGAATTAATTCGTCTTCGCTGGTTGTTTCACGATTATCCTGGTTATCACATTTGTTTTGTACGTGAAGCGAGTCGTTGGAATATTCGCGAAGTTAACGAAGCATTTTTCAGAAACAAAACCGGTGAAGAAGTGAATACTTAGGTGGAATTTTCCCATTAACTTCGTGACCATCTCGAAAATAAAAAATCAAACGTGTTCCTTTCAATTTTATGTGGTCACGCGTGACCGCTTTTTTCACTCATAATTACCAAACGCGTAAAATTTCGAAACTGCAGACAACTTAAAGTGCAAACCTTTAGTGCGCCCCGCTTGAACTGATGGATGCAGGAGGACAATTAACCCTTTGAGTGCTATGGACGCATATACGAGTCCAGCGAGAGTCTATCTGTGTGGACTAAGGACCCATATATGTGTCTATCAATATTTTCAACCTCCTTGACGTTTATATAAATCATTGTATTACTTTTTATTTTTAATATATTAAAAAATGTCGAATAATCTTGAAGAATATACTACAAGAGATAGTGAAATAAATGAAAATTACAATTCATCGGACTCCGAAGAAGATGTGGAAAACTATATAAATAATGGATTAGGTACACGCAGAAATAAAAATAGAAAACGGTGTGGAACATTGAGTACGTCTTCGGAGGAGGAAGATCCGCATTTAACTCAAAATATCGAAAACTGTAAACGCACGGAAATGTTCTTGTGGACGAAGAAGAATTTGACGCCCATATTACATATCTTTGACGATGGAAATTCCGGAGTAAAAGTGCATTTGACCGCACAGTCAACACCTTTTGATGCTTTTTAAATTTTTTTCTCGGAGGAATTGGTCTCTCAAATTACCGAACAAACGAACAACTACTTCAAGAATGTAAAAGATCATAAAGCATGTAAAACGAATTCGCGTTTGAACAATTGGCAGAATGACTCAGTCTGCGAAATGTACGGATTTTTCTGTACTATAATGCTAATGTCGCGGGTAAGGAAACTCTCTTTGAGGGAGTATTGGTCCACCGATGAAATGCTGAAAACCAGAATATTCCGGAAAATAATAGCACCAGACAGGTACATGTTATTATTACAAATGTTAAACTTCAATGATCATAACGTAATAAACGATGACCCGATAATAAAAATACGACCAGTAGTCGACGAACTGAAGAAATCCTTTTCACAGTCATATGAAAATCTGTGCATCAACGAAAGCCTCGTACTATATAAAGGCAGATGTTATTTTAAGCAGTTTATACCTTCTAAGAGAAGCAGGTTTGGTATTAAGATATTTGTTCTTTGCGACTGTAGAACTAATTAGTTTGGATTTTATAATTTATACTGGAAAAAAGACAGAGATAAATCAAAATACTTCGACCTTTGGGATTTCTGGAAACGTTGTTATGACACTTCTTCAACCGTACTTTGAGAAGGGTCATACGTTAATTACGGACAATTGGTATACAAGCCCACAAAACCAATGCATTCGGAACTGTTCGTAAAAATAGGAGCGAAATGCCCCGTATGGAAGAAAGCTTGAAGAAAGGTGAAATTTGTTACCGATCTACGAATAATTTATTGACGATGAAATGGCGTGACAAGAAGGATGTCTGGATGCTATCCACTGTACACGCAGCTAGGTTGATTGAAACGGAAAAATGAAACTATCGAACAGGGTTAAAGAAAACCAAACCATCGTGTATTACAGATTATAACTCTTACATGGGTGCTGTAGACAAAGTTGATATGGTTTTAAGTACACTTAATTCTACAAGGAAAACCATAAAATGGTATAAGAAACTTTTTTCCGTTTGCTAGATTTAGCAATATACAATGCATATATCCTATACAAAAATTCTACTGGTACGAAACAAAAATTTAATGAATTTCATTTGGCACTGGTAAAAGATACTTTACGGAAATATCCACAAGGAAGAAACGTTGTGGGTGGTGGTAAAAAAGATTCGAAAGATATACCGTTTCGTTTAACAGAGAGACATTTTCTATCAAAATGTTCAAATTAAACGGACAAGGCACAATTATCACGAAGAAAATGCGTTGTTTGCGCGAAACATAAAAAACGAAGTGATACGCGATATGAATGCAGAAAATGCGATGTCGGTTTATGTATCGATGATTGTTTTGAGACTTACCACACCTAAATGAACTTCTAATTTTAGTCGATTTGAATTGCTCAAAGTTTTTAGAAAATTGTTGAGAATTGTGGATCTTTGAAGCCGAAATAATGTTACAGGAACACTAAATTTACACTTGGAATTAATATTAGAATAGTTATATACTTATTTCATGGACGATTTCTTATATATTCATGGATACACACTTGCGCGCGTCTCGGCACTTTCTCCTATAGCCGACCTATAACCGACTGAATAGTTTACATTCATCTGTTTTCGAGACGTCGCGCACACACATACCTCCACACACCGATACCCGCATACAAGTATCTCTACTACGCATTTAAACCAGCCCAGCACAGAAAATTATACATGTCTCAACAAAAATAATTAAACAATTTTAATTTTATCAATATACATAAAAGTTTTTATTTTGTGAAATGAATCTAGTGTAGATGTAATGCGCATGTGATTTAAAACTAAATATTTCTTTGTTTAAAATATACGTAAAGAACTTTCCATAATTTTTGTTATATTCATTGGACTCAAATATTTAGATTCATTAACACAATTTCAAGTTTAAATATGTTTTACATTTTAATGTTTTTAGTAGAATAATTAATGTTCGAAAATAACTTTCTAGTATTATTTCATTTGGTGTACAGGAATTACAATTATAACTTAGTTCCGCCATGCGTATTCAATTAACATAATTCACACTAGCAGAAAAAGAATTCCGTCTTCAATCATCGCAACCGCTAAGCGCGTGCCGTCCACGTGGATTGCTTTCGCCGGGAGTATCCAGCATTCAAAAGGTTAACGCCAAACATGCGAACAGTATATTGAAGCCAGTCATCGTACTGAAATAAAAAAGTGACGAATTGAAAAGACGCAGGACTGATAACGATGAATGAATCTAATAAAAGAAACTTGATTCACACTATGATTCAATGTTTTGCAACAAAGAGCGAAAAACTGTGGCGATTTAGAAAGACGCGGAACTGACAACAATAAAGGAAATTTAGTTCGTATTATAAATTGAATTTGCATTAGAAAAGAAGCACGATCATGCGAAATAGATCGTAGGAATGACAAATATCATCGACATATGTTTCTGTGTAATTTCATGTTTGAAAATTGTTTAGTTTAACATTAGAACGATCAAACTCGTCGCAATGACAAGCTTCAAAATTTCCATTTGTGCAAATCACTAAAAAGCACCATAGTACTTTTTGTAAAATAAACGTTGATGTTTATTGAGTTAGTAAGTCGACTACAAGGAACTTAGAAGAAAGGTACAAATAGGAGAATCATCAATTTCAGGTAACTTTTAATAGAAAAATTTGGATATTTGTAAGTATTAAAACACGTTTCTATACGTACATAGCACGATTGATAACAAAATACTCTATATAAAATCAATTCTTATTGTATATTTCGTTCCTACTCACCTCACCACTACTGAGAAACGTAGATAGACTTGTACCAACTTTTGTCGAAGTACCTATTTATACCATCACCTTGTCGTTTCACTTACAATTATCTATTATATAGCATGTTTTATCGCACATTACCGATAGTTGTGCTACTGAAGTTTACAAAACAGCAATAACGTGGTAACAAAAATAAATACTTTCGCGCGTACGACATTACATAAAAGTTACCTTTGCGGAGAAAACTGTTTGCTCGTATTTGCGTGTGCAACTATAATTCATCGTAAAAGTCATTGATTTGTAGACACCGAATTATCAGAAATCAATCACATAAATCTTAAGAACTTAAGTAGAAGAATCTTCTACTTATACGCTTGCTGGCTAACTATGAGATGCCACTCAACGATGCTCATTTTTACGAATATTTCGCAATGCTCCAACAGTGATATTTCACGCTCGCGCTATCATACGTTAACAGTATGTGGTACCTCTCTGTATATAATATATACGCACTCGAGAGAGAGAGAGAGAGAGAGAGAGAGAGAGAGAGAGAGAGAGATTGACACATCGTTACTCTTTTTTCGGGAATCAATTTCTTCTTTACCATATTCTTGCCACGGATGCTCCGTATTTTCCTACGAATGGAATTCTCTTCGTTCCCACGTTCCCGGAATTGAGCAAATATTTTAGGACGCAACTAATCAGAATATTCTAAGTTATGATTTACCATTATCAGATTTTTTACGTCAGAGGAAATGCCTGTGTCGTTGTCTAACTCAATAGTTACCATTCCATAATCACTCAAACGAACAATGTTAAGATCGTATAAACCATGATATTCTATCTTACTGTAAAGATACCCAGTTATATTATCCAACTGGATAAGAATATCACGAAATTCAGGTCCTTTTATTCCAATCACATGACCATGATAATGTGACATCAATCACATCACAACCTACAACAGAGATAAGACATCGACCTTCAACGTTCGAACACTTTTCCACATCACTCCCTACACCAAGCCCCTCAACATTCTCAAACCAAAACGCATATAAGCCGAGACTTCAGCCAGCTCGGGCAGTTCTTGTTCTAGTTTCTGTTCTTGTGCAGCCCCTTTCTTTCCGGTTCAGTATCATTCTGTTCTTATAAGTGCTAAATTAATAATAATAATAAAGTTCGATAAAAGAAAATTAATAGTTGGGTTACGATTCAGCCTTCTTTTCTCTTACAATCCAATTGTCAATTTTACGTCACAATAATCTTCAATGTAGCTCCTCAATATATAATATTCCAAAATTTATTGCGATGTATAGGATGTACGAACCATGATATTCTAACGCGAGCAATTGAACGCGCAAATAGAGGTCCTCTAGCATCCAGCACGTAATTCCTGTTATTTGTCACCGAGATTCAACAGTTCGATTCATCACGATGCTGCGTACGTGAACAATATGGAAAAAGAAAGAAAACATCAGGCTAGAAACATTACAGCGTGCATTTCTTTCTTTAGTTTTTTTCCTTTGAAACATATCGTGTTAACGATATGTAAACAGGAATTCACTAACGTCCGATATTCTGTTTCATACTCTTCTAATTTTGTTTATATTAGATACTCTATTATGATTAGAGCGTGGATGTTTATATAAATTCGTAGCTTTATTTAACACTATTACAGAAATACAATTATGGAAATTGAACTTAAATAGAAATTTCTTTCATTCAATACAATTAAGTATCATAACTCATTTATTACGTTAATCCTTAACAATATAACAGAAACTTTATTTTCAATATTTTCGATATCTTTGCACATTATTCTATGCAATCTATGCATTTCTACATTTTTAAATTTACTATAAATGTACAATCTATTTATAACTCATCACAATGGTTTAGTTTCAATTACACGTTTGTAGAATACGTCTTACACTTGTCACCAGAGGGCCATCGATATCAACATAGGGCTAGCCATGTTAATGCTTTCTCACTAGTGGTCACATTGACACTGTTTGTTTCAATAAATATAACTTCCAACACAACTTTTCTTATCCCAGTGTCTAAGGTATAGGTCTGCTAGGTGAGAGCCTTACTGAGGAGTCCGCCACTAGCAGCCTAGGACGAAACACTCAATCTTTATGTCTTCTCTCGTTGTGTCTAAGGCATGAGCCTGCAGTAAGGGTAACCTTACTGATGAGTCCACTAGCAGGCTCTGGACGAAACACACTTTTTGTTTTCTTTTTCTCCATCTTCTTTCATATATCCGAGACCATTGGCAGCTGTTGGCTGTAGATGTCGCTTGCTGGGGTGTAGTACTGCTGTATTTTCTTCTTATTTAGATTTCGTAGAAGAAAAATCGGACTTCGGAAAAGTATGAGGCGCCGGAATTTGAACCCGGGATCCGAACGTTCGTAGTCTAAGGCGCTAACCACTGTGCTGCCGTCGTTTTTTATTTTTTTTAAATAATGTTTATTACACTAAGATAAATTTTAATACATTTGGGTATTCACAATAAACTATGAATTTTGGTAATGATGTGTTAGGCAAAGGTACCGATACGCGACGGTACGACGTAGCCATACTATATTATGTGTCGGCGCTTTACTTTTTTTGTGTTTAATACAATCTTTGGGTTTAAGCCGCTAGGGAGCGGAGCTTTTATATGATTTTGTTTTTCGTTGATTTTTTCTATCCAGAAAACTTGGTCGCAAAACAGGACGCTTCGGTAGTCTACTTTTTGGGTGCTGTGTAACTTTAGGGAGGGTGGGATGAGAGGGGGAGCGGGGGAGGGGGGTGTCAGATAGGTTTATTTACAAAATTTACAAATATTTACAGATTACACCTGTGTTTTACGGTGTCAGAATTGAGTTCTGTCGGTTTAATGGTTTTCTCTCTTATTTTATTATGGATTCGGTATCCACCAATATTTTTTTGTGTTTTTTTTTGTGTTTGTCTTTAGTGTCTTTCAGAGGGAGGGCCATGTTGTATCTCCACCTAGTGTCTGCGGTCTGTTCATTTAAGTTTTCTTCGTAGAGTATAGTTTTGATCCCTATTGTTCTTTTTATCTGATAGATTATTGGGATATTATTTTGGTCCTGGAGGTAGTTTTTTTCGTCTAGGTATAGGAAAGCTTCTGGGGGGATGTAGCCTGTTGTCAGAGTGTTTTTGTAATATGCGTCGTTTGGAAATAGGCAACTGAAGATTAAGCTGTTTTCTTTTATCTTTGCCGCTTGCGCGAAGTGGTTTCTTATTAGCTTTAAGGTGTGACAGTCTATGCGGTGAATGTCGGCTAAGTCGTAGATTATTTTGTTTTTTACATATTTTTTAAATCCGCTGTGTTCGGATCTGTAAGTACTCAAGCAAGCCCTTATGTATTTTCTTTCGAATATGCGAATTTTTTTCCATTTGGGAGGCTGATATGTTGTACCAAATTGGGCAGCCGTAGGTTATGATCGGTCTGATTAGTGATTGGTAGCATAGTATTTTTATTTTGCTGTCGAGATGTTTGGAGTAGAATAGTTTTTTTATTTTCCAGAATGCTTTATTGGCCTTAGAAGTTGAATTTCGGTGTGCGGCTTGAAGTTTAATTTGTAGTCTATATTTACTCCTAGGTATTTTACGCAGTTTTTGTGTGGTATGAGTGCCCCTTTGTTTGCCTTTTCTCTTATTTGGAATTTTTTGCAGTATTCTCTTTCTATTGGGCCGACTTTACTTGACTCGCGTCTAAACAGTATGGTTTCGCATTTGCTTGTGTTGATTTTTAGTTTACATGCATGGTTATTTTTTTGAAAAGTTCTTGAAGTTCAGTTTTTATTGTTTTGGTTTTGCGGCCTGTTACGTAGATGATTAGGTCATCTGCGAAGGCTATGGAGCGTTTATGGGTGGATGTATTGAGATTAAAGAGATTTAGTAAGTCACTGTTGTAAATACTGAAAAGTAACGGGGAATTTACTGTACCTTGTTGCAGACCGTCTTTTATGGAGAATTCTTTGCTTGATGTATGTGAACCTTCGGTCATTACGAATGTTCTGCTTGTGATCATGTCTCAGACTATTTTAATTAGGTATTTAGGAAAGTTTTTCTTGATCAATTTGTATATGAGACCTGGGATCCAGACTGTGTCGAAAGCTTTTTCAAGGTCTATTAAGCAGGCGGCTACTCGTTGTTTTGCGTTTAGAGCCCAGCAGATGTCCGACGTAAGTGTGTTTATTGCGTGAATTGTGGAGTGTTTGTGCCGGAAGCCAAATTGATTTTCTGAGATTATGTCATTTTTTGTGCAGAAGGAGTTTAGGGGGTTGTTTATGATTATTTCAAATACTTTGCTTATGTTGGCAAGGAGACTTATGAGTCGTAGGTTTGCGGGTGATGAGCCGTCTTTATCTTTTTTTATAGCTATCAATTTGGCTTTTTCCATTTTCTGGGGAAATATGTGTTGTTTAGTGCATTGTGTAGTACCATTTTATTTTCTTTGGTAGGCGGTTGAGTAAAATGTTTGGGATGCCGTCGAAGCCGGAGGATTTTTTGTTGTTTAGTTTGGAGAAGATTGTGTTTAGTTGATTGTAATTTGTGAAGTAGTTTATTTCTGGATCTGGTTGCTTGGAGTTGTTTGCGGTGTTTTCGTTTGAGAATGTGCAGACTGTTTTGTTTAGCGTTATGTCTTGTTCCATTTCATTTTTGAGTTTGTTTGAGCGATTATAATTCTGTTTAGTTGTTCTCGGCCCATGTGTTCGTTTTGTGTGTGTGTACTGCGTTGCCATCGTCCGATGCTACCTAGTGTCGAGTGGTGGTATTTGCGGTGTTCAGTGCCGCCACAGAAGGAAAACTCGGCGTGGGTGTGCTTTTTGAACGAAGAACGCGGATTCGTTGTTCACACTTTTCGTTAAGAAAGTGAGGGTGACGGTCCGCGATGCCCATTGGTTATAGTCAACGTTAATGAATGAAGATAGAAGGAGGAAGCTCCTACCAACGTGGCTCGTGGGAGACATTGTTTATTGGAAAAATAACAACCGCTTTCTCCGTAATTTGTAAGAGCGTACAATAAAACTAAGGTTTGTTCTAAGGACCATCCGTAAATCGAAAACACTTGCAAGATTAGCGATTCCTTCAAGCTATTAAGATTACTTCAAAAGATTCAGTTTATAGTACATAGTATATAGTAGATCAGTATATAGTATAAAGATTCAGATGGCGCACGGACCATCTTACGCGCCGTAACTTAAAGAGTTATAAGAATATACGTAAAATAAAGTTAAACATCGCAAAAGTAACTTAATTAGGAATGACTACAATGTATGATGTATAATATAATGAATTCAAATTATCTAAAAAATATTATAATTTTATAAAGATTTTACTATACAATGTTTTAAAAAGAAGCTGATACTATTATATAGCATTTTCAAGCATTTACGAACACTGATGAAATTATTAGGTCTTAGTTAAAGACAAATTAAGCCAAGGACGGAACATAGAAGTATTTAACACCGAAGCTTTCGAACTAAATTGAAATTCTAAGACTTTTTAATTTTTATGCAGAAATTCATTCTTTTCCTGAGTTAAAATTCTAACTGAAATACTAAATAAATGTTAAAAATGTTGATATCAATGAAAATATCACAATTCAACCAAATAAGATTTCAATTACAATATAAAATGTATAAAATTGAAATTAAATTGTAATGTCGAGCGTGTAATTTTCATACTGGTAAAAATGTATGAACGTGAAAATAAATTTCCATTATATTTTAACAAATTGTCAATTTTTGAAAACATGATTGTAAATTCGACCAATTGCGGAGAGACGTAATCGCGAGGAGAGACGTCAACGGGAGTCGTAAATTCCCGTTACGATTATAACAATCGACACCACAAATTGATCGATCCCCTGATTTCCGTTGAGATAATAGGGGTGATTGAGTTTGTATAACACTGTGATTCACAGAATTATAAATTATATATTTCCAACACTTAGATTACACTGTCGAAGAGAAATAAATAGATAACAACTTGTCGCACGAAGATGCGATAGATATGTACGCTAGAGCAGGGCTCTTATAATGGAAGTTAATGTATTAATGGACTTAGCACTATAATATATTTAGGAGAGGAGATGTATGTTCGACAACACCGAAAACCGACAAAAGGTTTGCGTGAAGTATGCGACTCTCGCGCTATGTGTAGACTGCCACGTTAGGCGTTAGTTTTTAGACTGACTGTCGCTCTTTTTCTAATATTGAAGAAAAGTTCGGTGTGGGTGTGCCCCTGTGCCTAAAAAATGCGGATTCGTTGTTCCCACTTTCGTTAGGAAAAGTGAGGGTAACGAACCACGGTGTCGATTGGTCATGACCTGCACTACTGCTCGAAGGGATGAGTAGGAAGTCTCCTACCATCGTGGTGGATAGATGACCGTGTGCGTGAGGAAAACCTAGCTTGTTTTATTAGAGGGCTATTCGGATTTTCCTAATGGGTGCATACCCGCTTTCTCCGTGTTTTAAGTGCGCCTAATAAACCCAAGGACCTCTCTAAAAACCGACTGTGTTTCGAGAATATTTTTAAGCTTTAGAAATTCTTCAAGACAAACGGATTGAAGACACATGGCGAAACAATACAGGGAAGTGAAAGTTATGGTGGGTCCTTAGGTTTATTGAGGGTCGAAGTGACGTTACGCAGACCGGTTGTTGTCCGGTCGCGCGGGCTGGCGTGCAGATGTTTTAGGCGGCGTAACAATTTTTTTTTTTTTATTTATTTGTTGAAATTACAATCAATTCTCGCGTTGAGAATTTTCAGTAATTTTTCTGGCGTGGCGCAGTGACATGGCTGTTTATTTACAATAAGTTAATACTTATTATAGATAGGTATAATTTATAAGTATTATAAGTAAGTGCAAATGCTTAATTTGGATAATTAAATGAATCTAACGTTTAGGTCTAGCGGGTAGTGCCTCTTCAGCCTGCGAATCTGGTCCGTCGTATCGAGTAGTCCAGTGATTAGGGGGTTTCGGTGTTTGTTGATTCTTTTGCTATATCTGTCGCTATATTTTGCTATTTCCTCTTTGACGGTGGGTATCTTGAGGTCGCGGTGTATTGTTTCATTGGTTACATACCAAGGTGCGTCAATTAGGGATCTTAGCGTTTTCGATTGAAAGCGTTGGAGTATTTCAATGTTGGAGTTACTTGCTGTTCCCCATAGTTGGATTCCGTAGGTCCAGACAGGTTTTATTACGGTCTTGTAGAGGGTAATTTTATTCTGTATGTTTAGTTTGAAGCGTCGGCCCGTGAGCCAATAGAGTTTTTTTTAATTTGTCCTTTAGTTGCTTCGTTTTATCTGAGATGTGTTTCTTCCACGTTAGTCTCCTGTCCAGGGTCATGCCCAGGTATCGGACTGAGTCCCTGCTAGGAACTGTTGCATTGTTGATGGTGACCTGGGGGCAGATTTGTTTTCGGAGCGTGAAGGTTACATGTGAGGATTTCTTTTCGTTGATTTTGAAGCCCCATTTGTGAAACCACTTTTCCATGGAGTCGAGACTTCGCTGGAGAGTGGATGAGGCTATTACCGGGTCTGCGTGGGTAGCTAATAGCGCTGTGTCGTCTGCAAATGTCGCTATTGCTATCTCGTTTGGTATAAGTAAGTCGGCAGTGTAGATGGAGTACAGTAGGGGTCCGAGGACACTACCTTGGGGTATGCCGGATTCTATTGGGAATGTTGCGGAAGTGGCGTCTAGGCATTTAACCATGAATTGTCTATTGGTTAGGTAGGATTTTAGGATGGAGTAGTAGGGGTGAGGTAGGATCTTTTTAATTGTATAGTAGCCCTTCATGCCATACTTTGTCGAATGCCTGTTGGATGTCTAGGAAAACCGCTGAGCAATATTTTTTCTTTTCGAGTGTTTGGCTGATCGTATGAGTTATGCGGTGGATTTGCTCTACTGTTGAATGATGTTTTCGGAAGCCGAATTGGTGATCTGGGAGTGTTTTCAAGTTCTCTAGGATTGGAAGGAGTCGGTTCGTGAGCATCTTCTCGAATAGTTTGGACAGGGTAGGTAAAAGACTGATTGGGCGATAGGAGCTGGTTTCGTATATCGGTTTACCGGGTTTAGGGATGAGGGTAATCAATGAGATTTTCCAGGCCTTAGGATAGTGTTCCAGGCGAAGGATAGCATTAAAAATCGATGTGATGAGTGTTATCCCTTTTGTGGGAAGTTCCTTGATTGCTTTATTGCCTATTAGGTCGTGTCCTGCTGCTTTCTTGGGGTTTAGGCGACTGATCGTTTCTATAGTCTCTGCAGAAGTGGGTTCGATACAGAACAGAAGGGTTCGATAGGAGGGGACATTTGGAAGGGGGTGTGCAAGTATTCAGTAACGTCCGCGGCGGCTTTGGGGGAATGGGGTTTGAATACTTTTGACAAGTGTTTAGCAAACAGGTCGGCTTTTTCTATAGGGCTTCGCGCCCATCCACCTTGCGGACGGCGGATAGGTGGGATTATTTGTGGGGGGCGTGTGAGTTTCCTGGAGGCCTTCCATAGTGAGTAGTTGGAGTCGGCTGTGGGGGATAAGCTGGCGAGGTATTTATGGAAACAGTCGTTTTTATAGTTTTTTAAGGTTCTGGATAGCTTTCTAGTTGCGTTGTTTAGTTTGCGTTTGTCATCCGGTGTTCTATGGGTCTGCCATACTCTTCTTAGTCTACGTTTTTCTGCTATTTTTTTTAGTATGTATTGGGGATATTCTTGTTTGCTGTTAGATGGCTTTGTCGGTGTGGAGAGGCGGATTGCGTTTATTATGCTCGTGTTTAAGTATTCCGTGGCTGCTTCGATTTCTTCCTTTGTTTTTAGTGGGGTGAAGGCTGAGGTTGAGTGTGTAAAGACTTCTCTAAAAAGCTGCCAGTTGGTGTGTTGGTTGTGAATGGAGCCATTAGGTGTATTCTCGATGATTGTTGAACTGACTGTTGCTATCACGGGAGAATGATCAGAGGAGAGATCAGCCGAGGAGTTGATCTGGACGTGTCTTGATGAGATATTTTTAGTTACGAAGAAGTCAAGATGGTCGGGTATTTTGTTGGTGTCAGTGGGCCAGTATGTGGGTTCGTATGTGGTGAGGTAGTTGAGGTTGTTGTTTATTATGCTGTTTAAGAGGTTTTTGCCTCTTGCTGTAACCAGTCTGTTGCCCCATTGGATGTGCTTGGCGTTATAGTCTCCTCCAGCTATGAATCTATTGCCCAGGGAGTCCAGGAAGTTATCAAAGTGTTCTCTGGCGATGGAGTGTCTGGGAGGGCAGTATACTGCTGAGGTGGTGATTGTGCCATGACAGTCTTCTATTGCTACGTTTGTTGCTTGGAGGTAGTCTTTCTGGAATGATGGAAGTTCGTAGTGCTTAATGCTTGCTTTGATTATTATTCCTGTGCCACCGTGGGCCTTTCCGCTGGGGTGTTGGGTATGGTAGAATTTGTAACCATTTATTTTCAGGTAGTTCTTGTCGGTGAAGTGGGTTTCCGATACGAGCATTACGTCGATTTGCTGGTGTTTTAAGAAGAGTTCTAGTTCAAGTTTGTGTGGCGCTAGACCGTTGGCGTTCCAGAATGCTATGCGCCTTGGTTTTATTTTGCGTCGGGGCGTGCTAATTTTTCCACGATGAATGTTAGTAGCGGTAGCAAGTGATTTATTTGCTCTGATTGTTTCTCTATTAGCTTTTCAAGCCTTGAGAAGTTGTCTGTGTTAGGTGGGTCGGGGACACTGTTTTGGGGAAGATTCCTTTGGCTGTTCGGGTTATTTTGGATGCCTTGTACTGCTTGGGCATAGGAGGTTGAGGTGGTGATGAATTTGGTAGGACTGGGTGTTAGGTTGGTTGAGGGGGTTGGGGTAGTCGTGAATTTCGGCGGGCTGGGTGTTTGGTTGGATACCTCTTTTGCTCTGAGCTTTGGGTACCTGTTTGTGTATAGTGTTTTATAGGCTGAGCAGCCTTTGTAGTTGGCAGGATGGTCCCCTTGACAGTGGATGCCTTTCGCTGGGGTTTCCGGTGATTTGGCGCACTGGTCAGTGGAGTGAGTACCTGCGCATTTAACGCAGCGGAAAGTATGGTTGCAGTATTTCTGCGTATGACCGTACCTTTGGCATCTTTTGCATTGCACTATTTCTTTTTTCACAAGCGGTGGTTCGAACTTTACTATCGCGTTCATTAGGCGACTGATGTTGTAGATTTCCTTATTGTTCGGCTTTTGTTTTATGTCTAGGAAGAATAAGGATAACGGGTCTTTCGAGACTCTATGCCTTATATTACTTACGTTGATGACTTCGTGGCCGAGCTTTGAGAGTTCGTATTTGAGTTCGTCTATGTCTGCTGAGTGGTGGATGTTTCGTAGGACCACCCGGAAAGGCCTTTCCTGTTTGAGTTGGTAGGTGTGGAAGTTGGCGTTCAGGGTCCTGAGTATCTTGGTGAGTTTTCTGTAAGCTTCTGGGTTCGTCGGCAATATTTTTACTTTATTGTTATTTATCTTTAGGTTATAATCCTCCTTGGAGATATCTCTCTCTAGGGACTTGATCATTGTCTGTATGTCGATGACGTCGTCCACAAATATTGGTGGGGAGGGGGGATTCTCTGTGAGTGTTGGTTTGGTGGCGGTTCTACGATTTCCATGGCGTCGTTTGAGGATTCCAATACGGCGAACCTGTTGTGAGTGTTTATTTGTATTGTTGTTTCTATTTTCCGTTTCTTGGTAGTATTAGCGTCGTTGGTGCGGAGAGTTCTGCTACACTTCTGCCACGGGGGAGGTAGCGCGGGATAGCTGCGAGTCTGCTCCGGAGAGCCTGGTCGCGATTGCTGGGCCATCATCGAGCTAGTTAATTCGGAATGAATAACTAGTCGTGAGGCTATGAGGCTAGTATTCGGGTTGGGGTTAGGTGCGTGGGATTTTCTTCTCCCTAAAGGGTAGGGGACACTTGGCTGTGTTCACTTTCAACGTGTTGTTTTCGGACTACGCTGGGCACTAGAGACACGTCTGTACGCTTCGGCACTCCACAGCGAACTGGTCGCCGAACGTAGCCACGGTCACGGGATGGACGTTTTGCCTAACGGAGGTCTGGAGTTTTGTATGGGTTTTCCGAGAAATATGGTTGCGGCGGCATGCGGCCTCGGGGGCGGGCCTAGCCACGTATGATGTTGCCTCGGAGGTGCCGATACAATGGGACATACATTGTATTAATAATCAAACTCCAGGCAGAAACTGCCTAGCAACGATGTTTGGAACTTTCTCGATGCTTCTGTCACGACCGGCATACTTCAAATCCGATGGACTGACGATAGAGATAAAGATGTGGCGGCACTCGGCGACAATGTATATCGCTGAAGTGCCTAATGAACCATCAACATCCCAACGGTCCTTCCACCGAAGGTTCTAGAAGAAAGAGCACGTGGCAACGATCGCGGACGCCTAGCAAATGCATGGACGGTGGGGATGTTGAGGGATGACAAAAGAAAGTAATCGGATCCGACCGAAAGTAAAGTCATAAGAGTCACTCTTAGAAAGTCACGCCTAGAGTTCGGAAGTGGATTGTAAAGTGTATTGTTGTTAGAAAAAAATAAAATTTTCTTTTTTTATTTTTCACCTCAAATTTCTTTTTTATTTTGTTATTTTACGTGACACTTCCAACGAGTGTGTATCAAACTTCAGGCAGAGGCTGCCTAGCAACGGGCGTTTGGAACCTTCTCGATGCTTCCAAACGAGTATAGAAAACAAAATGCAATCGTACAGCGAGGAAAAATCTCCACGAGGCGTGCATTTGTGCGATTGCCTTGGAGAGTGACACATCGAGCATTTTCGTCAATCGTATTTTACGCTTAGTAAAGAGCTATCTCGTTGACCGTGGATTCGTTTGAACCCAAGAACATTGTTAATAGTGTTGATTAAATTTATTATTCGTAAATCATATTATTCATTAAACTTACTATTCGTTAAGCTTATTATTCATTAGACTTATTATCTGTTAAACTTAATTATTCGTACAATTTATTATTCACTAACTTCATTGTTTATCAAATTTATTATTCATTAAACTTATTATTCGTTAAGCTTTGTGATAGTCTTGTATATACGTGTAAATATAATCTCGGCTTTGTGAATCGATGGCTAATCCACGCAAAGAGTTGTTACGCGCCCAAAATTCCGATCTTAACCCGACATATATAATTGCATATATAAACAATGTACGTATTGTGACACTGTGACGTAAAAACTTTGTCTTTATTTTATTGAAAAAGATTGTGTGGTATAATTACTCTGACTATTTAATTTACAAAAGAATAAATAATATACATTGAAATATTATATGCACAGTATGAAATACATATACATATATGTCGGAGAGGGAAATATATATTCATTAAACTATTTTATTTTCGTGGTACATGTTTCATTTTGTTATGTGTTACGCCGGGCGACCCTCTGCCTGGCCCAGGTCACACACATCGGGCCAGACGGACACCAGATGTCCGCTCTTCCGTACGGCCTACCCTCAATAGCCTTAAGTATCTTCCACAAATCTCAGGAATTTCCTAGTAGAGGTCCTTCAAACCAAACAAACGTCTGTTTCCGAAGAATTTCTAAAGACTATTGTCTACCACGGCTTGACAAGGGAAAGTTAGTTTTTCTCACGTATGCTGCAACTTTCCTCCCACTATCCACTTTCTCTCGAGGGCGGTTAAGACCCTTCGTTTAACCAATTAACAACGAAGCCTATTCCCTCACTCTCCTAACTAAAATCGTCACCAACAAATCCGATGGTCCCGTGCGCTAGACACACCCATCCTTAGCTCTCCTCCGACACAGCATCCTCACTCAACTTCACTTCTTCTACATGGTTGGAAAAGTTAACGACTAAGTCTAACGCTAAGGCCTATCGGGGCAGTCTAAGCATAACGCGAGAGTAGGTCTCGGTATTGTCGAGCATACATTTCCTCTCCTAAATATCTTATAGTGCTACGTCTCATAATACATTAAATCCAATTATAAGAGCCCTGCTCTAACGTACATATCTATCTTATCTTCGTGCGATAAGTGATTATCTATCTATCTATACTCATCAGTGTAATCTAAGTGATGGAAATAAATAATTTATAATTTTGTGAATCACAGTGTTATACAAACTCAATCACCCCTATTATCTCAACGGAAATCAGGGGATCGATCAAGTCGTGATGTCGATTGTTAGAATCGTAACGGGAATTTACGACTCCCGTTGACGTCTCTCCTAGCGACTAAGTTTCTCCGCGATTGGTCGAACAAACAATAACGCTATACCCAGTGATGTTATACCATATAACGTTATAACGTATTACGTTATACGGTACAACGTTAGAACGTATTACGTTATATGGTATAACGTTATAACGTTTTACATTATATGGTATAATGAAATGACTTTTTACGTTATATGGTATAACTTTATGACGTATTACGTTACATGGTATAACGTTATAACGTATCTCGTTATATGGTATAACGAAATGTCGTTTTACGTTAAATGGTATAACGTTATAACGTATTACGTTATATGGTATAACGTTATAACGTATTACGTTATTTGGTATAACGTTATAAAGTATTACGTTATACGGTATAACGTTATAACGTATTACGTTATATGGTATAACGTTATAACGTATTACGTTATATGGTATAACGTTATAACGTATTACGTTATATGGTATAACGTTATAACGTATTACGTTATTTGGTATAACGTTATAAAGTATTACGTTATACAGTATAACGTTATAACGTATTACGTTATATGGTATAACGTTATAACATATTATGTTATATGGTATAACGTTATAACGTATTACGTTATAAGGTATAAGGTTATAGCGTAATACGTTATATGGTATTACGTTATAGCGTATTACGTTATATGGTATAACGTTATAACGTATTACGTTATATGGAATATCGAAATGACGTTTTACGTTATATGGTATAACGTTATAAGGTATTACGTTATATGGTATAACGTTATAACGTATTACGTTATTTGGTATAACGTTATAAAGTATTACGTTATGCGGTATAACGTTATAACGTATTACGTTATATGGTATAACGTTATAACGTATTACGTTATTTGGTATAACGTTATAAAGTATTACGTTATACAGTATAACGTTATAACGTATTACGTTATATGGTATAACGTTATAACATATTATGTTATATGGTATAACGTTATAACGTATTACGTTATAAGGTATAAGGTTATAGCGTAATACGTTATATGGTATTACGTTATAGCGTATTACGTTATATGGTATAACGTTATAACGTATTACGTTATATGGAATATCGAAATGACGTTTTACGTTATATGGTATAACGTTATAAGGTATTACGTTATATGGTATAACGTTATAACGTATTACGTTATTTGGTATAACGTTATAAAGTATTACGTTATACGGTATAACGTTATAACGTATTACGTTAATTGGTATAACGTTATAACGTATTACGTTATATGGTATAACGTTATAACGTATTACGTTATTTGGTATAACGTTATAACGTATTACGTTATATGGTATAACTTTATAACGTATTACGTTATATGGTATAACGTTATAACGTTTTACGTTATATGGTATAACGTTATAACGTATTACGTTATATGGTATAACGAAATGACGTTGTACGTTATATGGAATAACGTTATAACGTATTACGTTATATGGTATAACGTTATAACGTATTACGTTATATGGTATAACGTTATAACGCATTACGTTATATGGTATAACGTTATAACGTATTATGTTATATGGTATAACGTTATAACGTATTACGTTATATGGAATATCGAAATGACGTTTTACGTTATATGGTATAACGTTATAAGGTATTACGTTATATGGTATAACGCTATAACTTATTACGGTATTTGGTATAACGTTATAAAGTATTACGTTATTTGGTATAACGTTATAACGTATTACGTTATATGGTATAACTTTATAACGTATTACGTTATATGGTATAACGTTATAACGTTTTACGTTATATGGTATAACGTTATAACGTATTACGTTATATGGTATAACGAAATGACGTTGTACGTTATATGGAATAACGTTATAACGTATTACGTTGTATGGTATAACGTTATAACGTATTACGTTATATGGTATAACGTTATAACGTATTACGTTATATGGTATAACGTTATAACGTATTACGTTATTTGGTATAACGTTATAAAGTATTACGTTATACAGTATAACGTTATAACGTATTACGTTATATGGTATAACGTTATAACATATTATGTTATATGGTATAACGTTATAACGTATTACGTTATAAGGTATAAGGTTATAGCGTAATACGTTATATGGTATTACGTTATAGCGTATTACGTTATATGGTATAACGTTATAACGTATTACGTTATATGGAATATCGAAATGACGTTTTACGTTATATGGTATAACGTTATAAGGTATTACGTTATATGGTATAACGTTATAACGTATTACGTTATTTGGTATAACGTTATAAAGTATTACGTTATACGGTATAACGTTATAACGTATTACGTTAATTGGTATAACGTTATAACGTATTACGTTATATGGTATAACGTTATAACGTATTACGTTATTTGGTATAACGTTATAACGTATTACGTTATATGGTATAACTTTATAACGTATTACGTTATATGGTATAACGTTATAACGTTTTACGTTATATGGTATAACGTTATAACGTATTACGTTATATGGTATAACGAAATGACGTTGTACGTTATATGGAATAACGTTATAACGTATTACGTTATATGGTATAACGTTATAACGTATTACGTTATATGGTATAACGTTATAACGCATTACGTTATATGGTATAACGTTATAACGTATTATGTTATATGGTATAACGTTATAACGTATTACGTTATATGGAATATCGAACGTTTATACGTATAAGGTATTACGTTATATGGTATAACGCTATAACTTATTACGGTATTTGGTATAACGTTATAAAGTATTACGTTATACGGTATAACGTTATAACGTTATAATGTATTACGTTATATGGTATAACGTTATAACGTATTACGTTATTTCGTATAACGTTATAAAGTATTACGTTATACGGTATAACGTTATAACGTATTACGTTATATGGTACAAGGTTATAACATATTATGTTATATGGTATAACGTTATAACGTATTACGTTATAAGGTATAAGGTTATAGCGTAATACGTTATATGGTATAACGTTATAGCGTATTACGTTATATGGTATAACGTTATAACGTGTTATGTTATATGGAATATCGAAATGACGTTTTACGTTATACGGTAAAACGTTATAACGTTTTACGTTATATGGTATAACTTTATAACGTATTTCGTTACATGGTATAACGTTATAACGTATCTCGTTATATGGTATCTCGAAATGTCGTTTTACGTTAAATGGTATAACGTTATAACGTATTACGATATATAGTATAACGTTATAACGTTTTACGTTATATGGTATAACGAAATGACGTTATACCTTATATGGTATAAGTTTATAACGTATTACGTTATAAGGTATAACGTTATAACGTTTTACGTTATAAGCTAAAACGTTATAACGTTTTACGTTATATGGTATAACGTTATAAAGTATTACGTTATACGGTATAAGGTTATAGCGTAATACGTTATATGGTATTACGTTATAGCGTATTACGTTATATGGTATAACGTTATAACGTATTATGTTATATGGAATATCGAAATGACGTTTTACGTCATACGGTATATCGTTATAACGTATTACGTTATATGGTATAACGTTATAACGTTTTACGTTATATGGTATAACGAAATGACTTTTTACGTTATATGGTATAACTTTATGACGTATTACGTTACATGGTATAACGTTATAACGTATCTCGTTATATGGTATCTCGAAATTTCGTTTTACGTTAAATGGTATAACGTTATAACATATTACGATATATAGTATAACGTTATAACGTTTTACGTTATATGGTATAACGAAATGACGTTTTACCTTATATGGTATAAGTTTATAACGTATTACGTTATAAGGTATTACGTTGTAACGTTTTACGTTATAAGCTAAAACGTTATAACGTTTTACGTTATATGGTATAACGTTATAACGTATTACGTTATATGGTATAACGTTATAACGTATAACGTTATGTGGTATAACGTTATAACGTGTTACGTTATATGGTTTAACGTTATAACGTGTTACGTTATATGGTATAACGAAATGACGTTTTACGTTAAATGGTATAACGTTATAACGTATTACGTTATATGATATAACGTTATCACGTATTACGTTATATGGTATTACGTTATAACGTCTTACGTTATACGGAATAACGTTATAACTTATTGCGTTATATGGACTGACGTTATAACGAATTACGATATATGGTATAACGAAATATCGCTTTATGTTATATGGTATAACGTTATAACGTATTACGTTATATGGTATAACGTTATAACGTATTACGATATATAGTATAACGTTATAACGTATTACGTTATGTGGTATAACGTTATAACGTGTTACGTTATATGGTATAACGTTATAACGTATTACGTTATATGGTATAACGTTATAACGTTTCACGTTATAATCTAAAACGTTATAACGTTTTACGTTATATGGTATAACGTTATAACGCATTACGTTATATGGTATAACGTTATAACGTATTACGTTATATGGTATAGCGTTACAACATATTACGTTATATGGTATAACGTTATAACGTATTACGTTATATGGTATAACATTATAACGTATTACGTTATATGGTATAACTTTATAACGTATTACGTTATATGGTATAACGTTATAACGTTTTACGTTATAATCTAAAACGTTATAACGTTTTACGTTATATGGTATAACGTTATAACGCATTACGTTATATGGTATAACGAAATGACGTTGTACGTTATATGGAATAACGTTACAACGTATTACGTTATATGGTATGACGTTATAACGTATTACGTTATATAGTATAACGTTATAACGTTTTACGTTATATGGTATAACGAAATGACGTTATACCTTATATGGTATAAGTTTATAACGTATTACGTTATAAGGTATAACGTTATAACGTTTTACGTTATAAGCTAAAACGTTATAACGTTTTACGTTATATGGTATAACGTTATAAAGTATTACGTTATACGGTATAAGGTTATAGCGTAATACGTTATATGGTATTACGTTATAGCGTATTACGTTATATGGTATAACGTTATAACGTATTATGTTATATGGAATATCGAAATGACGTTTTACGTCATACGGTATATCGTTATAACGTATTACGTTATATGGTATAACGTTATAACGTTTTACGTTATATGGTATAACGAAATGACTTTTTACGTTATATGGTATAACTTTATGACGTATTACGTTACATGGTATAACGTTATAACGTATCTCGTTATATGGTATCTCGAAATTTCGTTTTACGTTAAATGGTAGAACGTTATAACATATTACGATATATAGTATAACGTTATAACGTTTTACGTTATATGGTATAACGAAATGACGTTTTACCTTATATGGTATAAGTTTATAACGTATTACGTTATAAGGTATTACGTTGTAACGTTTTACGTTATAAGCTAAAACGTTATAACGTTTTACGTTATATGGTATAACGTTATAACGTATTACGTTATATGGTATAACGTTATAACGTATAACGTTATGTGGTATAACGTTATAACGTGTTACGTTATATGGTTTAACGTTATAACGTGTTACGTTATATGGTATAACGAAATGACGTTTTACGTTAAATGGTATAACGTTATAACGTATTACGTTATATGATATAACGTTATCACGTATTACGTTATATGGTATTACGTTATAACGTCTTACGTTATACGGAATAACGTTATAACTTATTGCGTTATATGGACTGACGTTATAACGAATTACGATATATGGTATAACGAAATATCGCTTTATGTTATATGGTATAACGTTATAACGTATTACGTTATATGGTATAACGTTATAACGTATTACGATATATAGTATAACGTTATAACGTATTACGTTATGTGGTATAACGTTATAACGTGTTACGTTATATGGTATAACGTTATAACGTATTACGTTATATGGTATAACGTTATAACGTTTCACGTTATAATCTAAAACGTTATAACGTTTTACGTTATATGGTATAACGTTATAACGCATTACGTTATATGGTATAACGTTATAACGTATTACGTTATATGGTATCACGTTATAACGTATTACGTGATATGGAATATCGAAATGACGTTTTACGTTATATGGTATAACGTTATAACGTATTACGTTATATGGTATAACGTTATAACGTTTTATGTTATATGGTATAACGTTATGACGTATTACGTTATATAGTATAACGTTATAACGTATTACGTTATATGGTATAGCGTTATAACGTATTACGTCATATGGTATAACGTTATGACGTATTACGTTATATGGTATAACGTTATAACGTATTACGTTATATGGTATAGCGTTATAACATATTACGTTATATGGTATAACGTTATAACGTATTACGTTATATGGTATAACGTTATAACGTATTACGTTATATGGTATAACGTTATGACGTATTACGTTATATGGTATAACGTTATAACGTATTACGTTATATGGTATAGCGTTACAACATATTACGTTATATGGTATAACGTTATAACGTATTACGTTATATGGTATAACGTTATAACGTATTACGTTATATGGTATAACTTTATAACGTATTACGTTATATGGTATAACGTTATAACGTTTTACGTTATAATCTAAAACGTTATAACGTTTTACGTTATAATCTAAAACGTTATAACGTTTTACGTTATATGGTATAACGTTATAACGCATTACGTTATATGGTATAACGAAATGACGTTGTACGTTATATGGAATAACGTTATAACGTATTACGTTATATGGTATAACGTTATGACGTATTACGTCATATGGTATAACGTTATGACGTATTACGTTATATGGTATAACGTTATAACGTATTACGTTATATGGTATAGCGTTACAACATATTACGTTATATGGTATAACGTTATAACGTATTACGTTATATGGTATAACATTATAACGTATTACGTTATATGGTATAACTTTATAACGTATTACGTTATATGGTATAACGTTATAACGTTTTACGTTATAATCTAAAACGTTATAACGTTTTACGTTATATGGTATAACGTTATAACGCATTACGTTATATGGTATAACGAAATGACGTTGTACGTTATATGGAATAACGTTATAACGTATTACGTTATATGGTATAACGTTATAACGTATTACGTTATATGGTATAACGTTATAACGTATTACGTTATATGGTATAACGTTATAACGTATTACGTTATATGGTATTACGTTATCACGTATTACGTTATAATAATCTAAAACGTTATAACGTTTTACGTTATATGGTATAACGTTATAACGCATTACTTTATATGGTATAGCAGAAGCGGCGTTGTACGTTGTATGGAATAACGTTATAACGTATTACGTTATATGGTATAACGTTATGATGATACGTCATATGGTATAACGATTATAACGTATTACGTTATATGGAATATCGAAATGACGTTTTACGTTATATGGTATAACGTTATAAGGTATTACGTTATAATCTAAAACGTTATAACGTATTACGTTATATGGTATAACGTTATAACGTATTACGTTATATGGTATAACTTTATAACGTATTACGTTATATGGTATAACGTTATAACGTTTTACGTTATAATCTAAAACGTTATAACGTTTTACGTTATATGGTATAACGTTATAACGCATTACGTTATATGGTATAACGAAATGACGTTGTACGTTATATGGAATAACGTTACAACGTATTACGTTATATGGTATAACGTTTTAACGTATTACGTTATATGGTATAACGTTATAACGTATTACGTTATATGGTATAACGTTATAACGTATTATGCTATATGGTATAACGTTATAACGTATTACGTTATATGGAATATCGAAATGACGTTTTACGTTATATGGTATAACGTTATAAGGTATTACGTTATATGGTATAACGTTATAACATATTACGTTATATGGTATAACTTTATAACGTATTACGTTATATGGTTTAATGTTATAATGTTTTACGTTATAATCTAAAACGTTATAACGTTTTACGTTATATGGTATAACGTTATAATGCATTACGTTATATGGTATAACGAAATGACGTTGTACGTTATATGGAATAACGTTATAACGTATTACGTTATATGGTATAACGTTATAACGTATTACGTTATATGGTATAACGTTATAAGGTATTACGTTATAATCTAAAACGTTATAACGTATTACGTTATATGGTATAACGTTATAACGTATTACGTTATATGGTATAACTTTATAACGTATTACGTTATATGGTATAACGTTATAACGTTTTACGTTATAATCTAAAACGTTATAACGTTTTACGTTATATGGTATAACGAAATGACGTTTCACGTTAAATGGTATAACGTTATAACGTATTACGTTCTATGGTATAACGTTATAACGTATTACGTTATATGGAATATCGAAATGGCGTTTTTACGTTATATGCAATAACGTTATAACGTATTACGTTATATGGTATAACGTTATAACGTATTACGTTACATGGTATAACGTTATAAAGTATTACGTTATATGGTATAACGTTATAACGTTTTACGTTATAAGCTAAAACGTTATAACGTTTTACGTTATATGGTATAACGTTATAACGTATTACGTTATATGGTATAACGTTATAACGTATTACGTTATATGGTATAACGTTATAACGTATTACGTTATATGGTATAACTTTATAACGTATTACGTTATATGGTATAACGTTATAACGTTTTACGTTATAATCTAAAGCGTTATAACGTTTTACGTTATATGGTATAACGTTATAACGCATTACGTTATATGGTATAACGAAATGACGTTGTACGTTATATGGAATAACGTTATAACGTATTACGTTATATGGTATAACGTTATAACGTATTACTTTATATGGTATAACGTTATAACGTTTTACGTTATAATCTAAAACGTTATAACGTTTTACGTTATATGGTATAACGTTATAACGCATTACGTTATATGGTATAACGAAATGACGTTGTACGTTATATGGAATAACGTTATAACGTATTACGTTATATGGTATAACGTTAAAACGTATTACGTTATAGGGTATAACGTTATAACGTAATACGTTATATGGTATAACGTTATAACGTTTTACGTTATAATCTAAAACGTTATAACGTTTTACGTTATATGGTATAACGTTATAACGTATTACGTTATATGGTATAGCGTTATAACGTATTACGTCATATGGTATAACGTTATGACGTATTACGTTATATGGTATAACGTTATAACGTATTACGTTATATGGTATAGCGTTATAACGCATTACGTTATAACGTATTACGTTATATGGTATAGCGTTATAACGCATTACGTTATATGGTATAACGAAATGACGTTGTACGTTATATGGAATAACGTTATAACGTATTACGTTATATGGTATAACGTTATAACGTATTACGTTATTTGGTATAACGTTATAAATTATTACGTTATACGGTATAACGTTATAAAGTATTACGTTATATGGTATAACGTTATAACGTTTTACGTTATATGGTATAACGTTATGAAGTATTACGGTATTTGGTATAACGTTATAAAGTATTACGTTATACGGTATAACGTTATAACGTTATAATGAATTACGTTATATGGTATAACGTTATAACGTATTACGTTATTTCGTATAACGTTATAAAGTATTACGTTATACGGTATAACGTTATAACGTATTACGTTATATGGTACAAGGTTATAACATATTATGTTATATGGTATAACGTTATAACCTATTACGTTATAAGGTATAAGGTTATAGCGTAATACGTTATATGGTATAACGTTATAGCGTATTACGTTATATGTTATAACGTTATAACGTGTTATGTTATATGGAATATCGAAATGACGTTTTACGTTATACGGTAAAACGTTATAACGTTTTACGTTGTATGGTATAACGAAATGACTTTTTTCGTTATATGGTACAACTTTATAACGTATTTCGTTACATGGTATAACGTTATATCGTATCTCGTTATATGGTATCTCGAAATGTCGTTTTACGTTAAATGGTATAACGTTATAACGTATTACGATATATAGTATAACGTTATAACGTTTTACGTTATATGGTATAACGAAATGACGTTTTACCTTATATGGTATAAGTTTGTAACGTATTACGTTATAAGGTATAACGTTATAACGTTTTACGTTATAAGCTAAAACGTTATAACGTTTTACGTTATATGGTATAACGTTATAACGTATTACGTTATATGGTATCTCGAAATGTCGTTTTACGTTAAATGGTATAACGTTATAACGTATTACGTTATATGGTATAAGTTTATAACGTATTACGTTATATGGTATAACGTTATGACGTATTACGTTATATGGTATAACGTTATAACGTATTACGTTATATGGTATAGCGTTATAACATATTACGTTATATGGTATAACGTTATGACGTATTACGTCATATGGTATAACGTTATGACGTATTATGCTATATGGTATAACGTTATAACGTATTACGTTATATGGAATATCGAAATGACGTTTTACGTTATATGGTATAACGTTATAAGGTATTACGTTATAATCTAAAACGTTATAACGTTTTACGTTATATGGTATAACGTTATAACGTATTACGTTATATGGTATAGCGTTATAACATATTACGTTATATGGTATAACGTTATGACGTATTACGTCATATGGTATAACGTTATGACGTATTATGCTATATGGTATAACGTTATAACGTATTACGTTATATGGAATATCGAAATGACGTTTTACGTTATATGGTATAACGTTATAAGGTATTACGTTATAATCTAAAACGTTATAACGTATTACGTTATATGGTATAACGTTATAACGTATTACGTTATATGGTATAACTTCATAACGTATTACGTTATATGGTATAACGTTATAACGTTTTACGTTATAATCTAAAACGTTATAACGTTTTACGTTATATGGTATAACGTTATAACGCATTACGTTATATGGTATAACGAAATGACGTTGTACGTTATATGGAATAACGTTACAACGTATTACGTTATATGGTATGACGTTATAACGTATTACGTTATATGGTATAACGTTATAACGTATTACGTTATATGGTATAACGTTATAACGTATTACGTTATATGGTATAACGTTATAACGTATTATGCTATATGGTATAACGTTATAACGTATTACGTTATATGGAATATCGAAATGACGTTTTACGTTATATGGTATAACGTTATAAGGTATTACGTTATATGGTATAACGTTATAACATATTACGTTATATGGTATAACTTTATAACGTATTACGTTATATGGTTTAATGTTATAATGTTTTACGTTATAATCTAAAACGTTATAACGTTTTACGTTATATGGTATAACGTTATAATGCATTACGTTATATGGTATAACGAAATGACGTTGTACGTTATATGGAATAACGTTATAACGTATTACGTTATATGGTATAACGTTATAACGTATTACGTTATATGGTATAACGTTATAACGTATTACGTTATATGGTATAACTTTATAACGTATTACGTTATATGGTATAACGTTATAACGTTTTACGTTATAATCTAAAACGTTATAACGTTTTACGTTATATGGTATAACGAAATGACGTTTCACGTTAAATGGTATAACGTTATAACGTATTACGTTCTATGGTATAACGTTATAACGTATTACGTTATATGGAATATCGAAATGGCGTTTTTACGTTATATGCAATAACGTTATAACGTATTACGTTATATGGTATAACGTTATAACGTATTACGTTACATGGTATAACGTTATAAAGTATTACGTTATATGGTATAACGTTATAACGTTTTACGTTATAAGCCAAAACGTTATAACGTTTTACATTATATGGTATAACGTTATAACGTATTACGTTATATGGTATAACGTTATAACGTATTACGTTATATGGTATAACGAAATGACGTTTTACGTTAAATGGTATAACGTTATAACGTATTACGTTATATGATATAACGTTATCACGTATTACGTTATATGGTATTACGTTATAACCTCTTACGTTATACGGAATAACGTTATAACATATTGCGTTATATGGACTGACGTTATAACGAATTACGACATATGGTATAACGAAATATCGCTTTATGTTATATGGTATAACGTTATAACGTATTACGTTATATGGTATAACGTTATAACGTATTACGATATATAGTATAACGTTATAACGTATTACGTTATGTGGTATAACGTTATAACGTGTTACGTTATATGGTATAACGTTATAACGTATTACGTTATATGGTATAACGTTATAACGTTTTACGTTATAATCTAAAACGTTATAACGTTTTACGTTATATGGTATAACGTTATAACGCATTACGTTATATGGTATAACGAAATGACGTTGTACGTTATATGGAATAACGTTATAACGTATTACGTTATATGGTATAACGTTAAAACGTATTACGTTATAGGGTATAACGTTATAACGTATTACGTTATATGGTATAACGTTATAACGTTTTACGTTATAATCTAAAACGTTATAACGTTTTACGTTATATGGTATAACGTTATAACGTATTACGTTATATGGTATAGCGTTATAACGTATTACGTCATATGGTATAACGTTATGACGTATTACGTTATATGGTATAACGTTATAACGTATTACGTTATATGGTATAACGTTATAACGTATTACGTTATATGGTATAACGTTATCACGTATTACGTTATATGGTATAACGTTATAACGTATTACGTTATATGGTATAACGTTATAACTTATTACGTTATATGGTATAACGTTATAACGTATTACGTTATATGGTATAACGTTATAACGTATTACGTTATATGGTATAACGTTATAACGTATTACGTTATATGGTATAACTTTATAACGTATTACGTTATATGGTATAACGTTATAACGTTTTACGTTATAATCTAAAACGTTATAACGTTTTACGTTATATGGTATAACGTTATAACGCATTACGTTATATGGTATAACGAAATGACGTTGTACGTTATATGGAATAACGTTATAACGTATTACGTTATATGGTATAACGTTATAACGTATTACGTTATTTGGTATAACGTTATAAATTATTACGTTATACGGTATAACGTTATAAAGTATTACGTTATATGGTATAACGTTATAACGTTTTACGTTATATGGTATAACGTTATGAAGTATTACGGTATTTGGTATAACGTTATAAAGTATTACGTTATACGGTATAACGTTATAACGTTATAATGAATTACGTTATATGGTATAACGTTATAACGTATTACGTTATTTCGTATAACGTTATAAAGTATTACGTTATACGGTATAACGTTATAACGTATTACGTTATATGGTACAAGGTTATAACATATTATGTTATATGGTATAACGTTATAACGTATTACGTTATAAGGTATAAGGTTATAGCGTAATACGTTATATGGTATAACGTTATAGCGTATTACGTTATATGTTATAACGTTATAACGTGTTATGTTATATAGAATATCGAAATGTCGTTTTACGTTATACGGTAAAACGTTATAACGTTTTACGTTATATGGTATAACGAAATGACTTTTTTCGCTATTTGGTATAACCTTATAACGTATTTCGTTACATAGTATAACGTTATAACGTATCTCGTTATATGGTATCTCGAAATGTCGTTTTACGTTAAATGGTATAACGTTATAACGTATTACGATATATAGTATAACGTTATAACGTTTTACGTTATATGGTATAACGTTATGACGTATTACGTTATATGGTATAACGTTATAACGTATTACGTTATATGGTATAGCGTTATAACATATTACGTTATATGGTATAACGTTATAACGTATTACGTTATATGGTATAACGTTATAACGTATTACGTTATATGGTATAACGTTATAACGTATTACGTTATTTCGTATAACGTTATAAAGTATTACGTTATACGGTATAACGTTATAACGTATTACGTTATATTGTACAAGGTTATAACATATTATGTTATATGGTATAACGTTATAACGTATTACGTTATAAGGTATAAGGTTATAGCGTAATACGTTATATGGTATAACGTTATAGCGTATTACGTTATATGTTATAACGTTATAACGTGTTATGTTATATGGAATATCGAAATGTCGTTTTACGTTATACGGTAAAACGTTATAACGTTTTACGTTATATGGTATAACGAAATGACTTTTTTCGTTATATGGTATAACCTTATAACGTATTTCGTTACATGGTATAACGTTATAACGTATCTCGTTATATGGTATCTCGAAATGTCGTTTTACGTTAAATGGTATAACGTTATAACGTATTACGTTATATGGTATCTCGAAATGTCGTTTTACGTTAAATGGTATAACGAAATGACGTTTTACCTTATATGGTATAAGTTTATAACGTATTACGTTATATGGTATAACGTTGTAACGTTTTACGTTACAAGCTTAAACGTTATAACGTTTTACGTTATATGGTATAACGTTATAACGTATTACGTTATATGGAATATCGAAATGATGTTTTACGTTATACGGTATAACGTTATATCGTATTACGTTATATGGTATAACGTTATAACGTTCTACGTTATATGGTATAACGAAATGACTTTTTACGTTATATGGTATAACTTTATGACGTATTACGTTACATGGTATAACGTTATAACGTATCTCGTTATATGGTATAACGAAATGACGTATTACGTTATATGTTATAACGAAATGGCGTTTTACGTTATATGGTATAACTTTATGACGTATTACGTTACATGGTATAACGTTATAACGTATCTCGTTATATGGTATAACGAAATGTCGTTTTACGTTAAATGGTATAACGTTATAACGTATTACGTTATATGGTATAACGTTATAACGTATTACGTTATGTGGTATAACGTTATAACGTGTTACGTTAAATAGTACAACGTTATAACGTGTTACGTTATATGGTATAGCGTTATAACGTATTACGTTGTACGGTATAACGTTATAACGTATTACGTTATAGGGTATAACGTTATAACGTATTACGTTATAGGGTATAACGTTAGAACGTATTACGTTATATGGTATAACGTTATAACGTATTACGTTAAATGGTATAACTTTATAACGTATTACGTTCTGTGGTATAACGTTATAACGTGTTACGTTATATGGTATAACGTTATAACGTGTTACGTTATATGGTATAACGAAATGACGTATTACGTTATATGTTATAACAAAATGGCGTTTTACGTTATATGGTATAACTTTATGACGTATTACGTTACATGGTATAACCTTATAACGTATTACGTTATATGGTATAACGTTATAACGTTTTACGTTATATGGTATTACGAAATGACGTTTTACGTTAAATGGTATAACGTTATAGCGTATTACGTTATATGTTGTACCGTTATCACGTATTACGTTATATGGTATTACGTTATAACGTATTACGTTATATGGTATAACGTGATAACGTATTACGTTATATGGTATAACGTTATAACGTATTACGTTATATGGTATTACGAAATAACGTATTACGTCAAATGGTATAACGTTATAGCGTATTACGTTATATGTTGTACCGTTATCACGTATTACGTTATATGGTATTACGTTATAACGTCTTACGTTATACGGTATAACGTTGTAACGTATTACGTTATATGGTATAACGAAATGACGTTTCACGTTAAATGGTATAACGTTATAACGTATTACGTTATATGGTATAACGTTATAACGTATTACGTTATATGGAATATCGAAATGGCGTTTTTACGTTATATGCAATAACGTTATAACGTATTACGTTATATGGTATAACGTTATAACGTATTACGTTACATGGTATAACGTTATAAAGTATTACGTTATATGGTATAACGTTATAACGTTTTACGTTATAAGCTAAATCGTTATAACGTTTTACGTTATATGGTATAACGTTATAACGTATTACGTTATATGGTATAACGTTATAACGTATTACGTTATATGGTATAACGAAATGACGTTTTACGTTAAATGGTATAACGTTATAACGTATTACGTTATATGATGTAACGTTATCACGTATTACGTTATATGGTATTACGTTATAACGTCTTACGTTATACGGAATAACGTTATAACCTATTGCGTTATATGGACTGACGTTATAACGAATTGCGATATATGGTATAACGAAATAACGCTTTATGTTATATGGTATAACGTTATAACGTATTACGTTATATGGTATAACGTAATAACGTATTACGATATATAGTATAACGTTATAACGTATTACGTTATGTGGTATAACGTTATAACGTGTTACGTTATATGGTATAACGTTATAACGTATTACGTTATATGGTATAACGTTATAACGTTTTACGTTATAATCTAAAACGTTATAACGTCTTACGTTATATGGTATAATGTTATAACGCATTACGTTATATGGTATAACGAAATGACGTTGTACGTTATATGGAATAACGTTATAACGTATTACGTTATATGGTATAACGTTAAAACGTATTACGTTATAGGGTATAACGTTATAACGTATTACGTTATATGGTATAACGTTATAACGTATTACGTGATATGGAATATCGAAATGACGTTTTACGTAATATGGTATAACGTTATAACGTATTACGTTATATGGTATAACGTTATAACGTTTTATGTTATATGGTATAACGTTATGACGTATTACGTTATATAGTATAACGTTATAACGTATTACGTTATATGGTATAACGTTATAACGTATTACGTTATAAGGTATAAGGTTATAAAGTATTACGTTATACGGTATAACGTTATAACGTATTACGTTATATTGTACAAGGTTATAACATATTATGTTATATGGTATAACGTTATAACGTATTACGTTATAAGGTATAAGGTTATAGCGTAATACGTTATATGGTATAACGTTATAGCGTATTACGTTATATGTTATAACGTTATAACGTGTTATGTTATATGGAATATCGAAATGTCGTTTTACGTTATACGGTAAAACGTTATAACGTTTTACGTTATATGGTATAACGAAATGACTTTTTTCGTTATATGGTATAACCTTATAACGTATTTCGTTACATGGTATAACGTTATAACGTATCTCGTTATATGGTATCTCGAAATGTCGTTTTACGTTAAATGGTATAACGTTATAACGTATTACGTTATATGGTATCTCGAAATGTCGTTTTACGTTAAATGGTATAACGAAATGACGTTTTACCTTATATGGTATAAGTTTATAACGTATTACGTTATATGGTATAACGTTGTAACGTTTTACGTTACAAGCTTAAACGTTATAACGTTTTACGTTATATGGTATAACGTTATAACGTATTACGTTATATGGAATATCGAAATGATGTTTTACGTTATACGGTATAACGTTATATCGTATTACGTTATATGGTATAACGTTATAACGTTCTACGTTATATGGTATAACGAAATGACTTTTTACGTTATATGGTATAACTTTATGACGTATTACGTTACATGGTATAACGTTATAACGTATCTCGTTATATGGTATAACGAAATGACGTATTACGTTATATGTTATAACGAAATGGCGTTTTACGTTATATGGTATAACTTTATGACGTATTACGTTACATGGTATAACGTTATAACGTATCTCGTTATATGGTATAACGAAATGTCGTTTTACGTTAAATGGTATAACGTTATAACGTATTACGTTATATGGTATAACGTTATAACGTATTACGTTATGTGGTATAACGTTATAACGTGTTACGTTAAATAGTACAACGTTATAACGTGTTACGTTATATGGTATAGCGTTATAACGTATTACGTTGTACGGTATAACGTTATAACGTATTACGTTATAGGGTATAACGTTATAACGTATTACGTTATTTCGTATAACGTTATAAAGTATTACGTTATACGGTATAACGTTATAACGTATTACGTTATATGGTACAAGGTTATAACATATTATGTTATATGGTATAACGTTATAACGTATTACGTTATAAGGTATAAGGTTATAGCGTAATACGTTATATGGTATAACGTTATAGCGTATTACGTTATATGTTATAACGTTATAACGTGTTATGTTATATAGAATATCGAAATGTCGTTTTACGTTATACGGTAAAACGTTATAACGTTTTACGTTATATGGTATAACGAAATGACTTTTTTCGCTATTTGGTATAACCTTATAACGTATTTCGTTACATAGTATAACGTTATAACGTATCTCGTTATATGGTATCTCGAAATGTCGTTTTACGTTAAATGGTATAACGTTATAACGTATTACGATATATAGTATAACGTTATAACGTTTTACGTTATATGGTATAACGTTATGACGTATTACGTTATATGGTATAACGTTATAACGTATTACGTTATATGGTATAGCGTTATAACATATTACGTTATATGGTATAACGTTATAACGTATTACGTTATATGGTATAACGTTATAACGTATTACGTTATATGGTATAACGTTATAACGTATTACGTTATTTCGTATAACGTTATAAAGTATTACGTTATACGGTATAACGTTATAACGTATTACGTTATATTGTACAAGGTTATAACATATTATGTTATATGGTATAACGTTATAACGTATTACGTTATAAGGTATAAGGTTATAGCGTAATACGTTATATGGTATAACGTTATAGCGTATTACGTTATATGTTATAACGTTATAACGTGTTATGTTATATGGAATATCGAAATGTCGTTTTACGTTATACGGTAAAACGTTATAACGTTTTACGTTATATGGTATAACGAAATGACTTTTTTCGTTATATGGTATAACCTTATAACGTATTTCGTTACATGGTATAACGTTATAACGTATCTCGTTATATGGTATCTCGAAATGTCGTTTTACGTTAAATGGTATAACGTTATAACGTATTACGTTATATGGTATCTCGAAATGTCGTTTTACGTTAAATGGTATAACGAAATGACGTTTTACCTTATATGGTATAAGTTTATAACGTATTACGTTATATGGTATAACGTTGTAACGTTTTACGTTACAAGCTTAAACGTTATAACGTTTTACGTTATATGGTATAACGTTATAACGTATTACGTTATATGGAATATCGAAATGATGTTTTACGTTATACGGTATAACGTTATATCGTATTACGTTATATGGTATAACGTTATAACGTTCTACGTTATATGGTATAACGAAATGACTTTTTACGTTATATGGTATAACTTTATGACGTATTACGTTACATGGTATAACGTTATAACGTATCTCGTTATATGGTATAACGAAATGACGTATTACGTTATATGTTATAACGAAATGGCGTTTTACGTTATATGGTATAACTTTATGACGTATTACGTTACATGGTATAACGTTATAACGTATCTCGTTATATGGTATAACGAAATGTCGTTTTACGTTAAATGGTATAACGTTATAACGTATTACGTTATATGGTATAACGTTATAACGTATTACGTTATGTGGTATAACGTTATAACGTGTTACGTTAAATAGTACAACGTTATAACGTGTTACGTTATATGGTATAGCGTTATAACGTATTACGTTGTACGGTATAACGTTATAACGTATTACGTTATAGGGTATAACGTTATAACGTATTACGTTATAGGGTATAACGTTAGAACGTATTACGTTATATGGTATAACGTTATAACGTATTACGTTAAATGGTATAACTTTATAACGTATTACGTTCTGTGGTATAACGTTATAACGTGTTACGTTATATGGTATAACGTTATAACGTGTTACGTTATATGGTATAACGAAATGACGTATTACGTTATATGTTATAACAAAATGGCGTTTTACGTTATATGGTATAACTTTATGACGTATTACGTTACATGGTATAACCTTATAACGTATTACGTTATATGGTATAACGTTATAACGTTTTACGTTATATGGTATTACGAAATGACGTTTTACGTTAAATGGTATAACGTTATAGCGTATTACGTTATATGTTGTACCGTTATCACGTATTACGTTATATGGTATTACGTTATAACGTATTACGTTATATGGTATAACGTGATAACGTATTACGTTATATGGTATAACGTTATAACGTATTACGTTATATGGTATTACGAAATAACGTATTACGTCAAATGGTATAACGTTATAGCGTATTACGTTATATGTTGTACCGTTATCACGTATTACGTTATATGGTATTACGTTATAACGTCTTACGTTATACGGTATAACGTTGTAACGTATTACGTTATATGGTATAACGAAATGACGTTTCACGTTAAATGGTATAACGTTATAACGTATTACGTTATATGGTATAACGTTATAACGTATTACGTTATATGGAATATCGAAATGGCGTTTTTACGTTATATGCAATAACGTTATAACGTATTACGTTATATGGTATAACGTTATAACGTATTACGTTACATGGTATAACGTTATAAAGTATTACGTTATATGGTATAACGTTATAACGTTTTACGTTATAAGCTAAACGTTATAACGTTTTACGTTATATGGTATAACGTTATAACGTATTACGTTATATGGTATAACGTTATAACGTATTACGTTATATGGTATAACGAAATGACGTTTTACGTTAAATGGTATAACGTTATAACGTATTACGTTATATGATGTAACGTTATCACGTATTACGTTATATGGTATTACGTTATAACGTCTTACGTTATACGGAATAACGTTATAACCTATTGCGTTATATGGACTGACGTTATAACGAATTGCGATATATGGTATAACGAAATAACGCTTTATGTTATATGGTATAACGTTATAACGTATTACGTTATATGGTATAACGTAATAACGTATTACGATATATAGTATAACGTTATAACGTATTACGTTATGTGGTATAACGTTATAACGTGTTACGTTATATGGTATAACGTTATAACGTATTACGTTATATGGTATAACGTTATAACGTTTTACGTTATAATCTAAAACGTTATAACGTCTTACGTTATATGGTATAATGTTATAACGCATTACGTTATATGGTATAACGAAATGACGTTGTACGTTATATGGAATAACGTTATAACGTATTACGTTATATGGTATAACGTTAAAACGTATTACGTTATAGGGTATAACGTTATAACGTATTACGTTATATGGTATAACGTTATAACGTATTACGTGATATGGAATATCGAAATGACGTTTTACGTAATATGGTATAACGTTATAACGTATTACGTTATATGGTATAACGTTATAACGTTTTATGTTATATGGTATAACGTTATGACGTATTACGTTATATAGTATAACGTTATAACGTATTACGTTATATGGTATAACGTTATAACGTTTTACGTTATAATCTAAAACGTTATAACGTTTTACGTTATATGGTATAACGTTATAACGCATTACGTTATATGGTATAACGAAATGACGTTGTACGTTATATGGTATAACGTTATAACGTATTACGTTATATGGTATAACGTTATAACGTATTACGTCATATGGTATAACGTTATAACGTATTACGTTATATGGTATAACGTTATAACGTATTACGTTATATGGTATAACGTCATAACGTATTACGTTATATGGTATTACGTTATCACGTATTACGTTATATGGTATAACGTTATAACGTATTACGTTATATGGTATATCGTTATAACGTATTACGTTATATGGTATAACGTTATAACGTATTACGTTATATGGTATAACGTTATAACGTATTACGTTATATGGTATAACGTTATAACGTATTACGTTATATGGTATATCGTTATAACGTATTACGTTATATGGTATAACGTTATACCGTATTACGTTATATGGTATAACGTTATAACGTATTACGTTATATGGTATTACGTTATCACGTATTACGTTATATGGTATAACGTTATAACGTATTACGTTATATGGTATAACGTTTTAACGTATTACGTTATATGGAATAACGTTATCACGTATTACGTTATATGGTATAACGTTATAACGTATTACGTTATATGGTATAACGTTTTAACGTATTACGTTATATGGTATAACGTTATCACGTATTACGTTATATGGTATAACGTTATAACGTATTACGTTATATGGTATTACGTTATAACGTATTACGTTATATGGTATTACGTTTTAACGTATTACGTTATATGGTATAACGTTATAACGTATTACGTTATATGGTATTACGTTATAACGTTTTACGTTATATGGTATAACGTTATAACGTATTACGTTATATGGTATTACGTTATAACGCATTACGTTGTATGGTATAACGTCATATGGTATAACGTTATCACGTATTACGGTATATGGTATAACGTTATAACGTATTACGTTATATGGTATAACGTTATAACGTATTACGTTATATGGTATAGCGTTACAACATATTACGTTATATGGTATAACGTTATAACGTATTACGTTATATGGTATAACGTTATAACGTATTACGTTATATGGTATAACTTTATAACGTATTACGTTATATGGTATAACGTTATAACGTTTTACGTTATAATCTAAAACGTTATAACGTTTTACGTTATATGGTATAACGTTATAACGCATTACGTTATATGGTATGACGAAATGACGTTGTACGTTATATGGAATAACGTTATAACGTATTACGTTATATGGTATAACTTTATAACGTATTACGTTATATGGTATAACGTTATAAATTATTACGTTATACGGTATAACGTTATAAAGTATTACGTTATATGGTATAACGTTATAACGTTTTACGTTATATGGTATAACGTTATGAAGTATTACGGTATTTGGTATAACGTTATAAAGTATTACGTTATACGGTATAACGTTATAACGTTATAATGAATTACGTTATATGGTATAACGTTATAACGTATTACGTTATTTCGTATAACGTTATAAAGTATTACGTTATACGGTATAACGTTATAACGTATTACGTTATATGGTACAAGGTTATAACATATTATGTTATATGGTATAACGTTATAACGTATTACGTTATATGGTATAACGTTATAACGTATTACGTTATTTGGTATAACGTTATAAATTATTACGTTATACGGTATAACGTTATAAAGTATTACGTTATATGGTATAACGTTATAACGTATTACGTTATATGGTATAACGTTATAAATTATTACGTTATACGGTATAACGTTATAAAGTATTACGTTATATGGTATAACGTTATAACGTTTTACGTTATATGGTATAACGTTATGAAGTATTACGGTATTTGGTATAACGATATAAAGTATTACGTTATACGGTATAACGTTATGACGTTTTACGTTATATGGTATAACGTTATGAAGTATTACGTTACATGGTATAACGTTATAACGTATCTCGTTATATGGTATAACGTTATGAAGTATTACGGTATTTGGTATAACGATATAAAGTATTACGTTATATGGTATAACGTTATAACGTTTTACGTTATATGGTATAACGTTATGAAGTATTACGGTATTTGGTATAACGATATAAAGTATTACGTTATACGGTATAACGTTATAAAGTATTACGTTATATGGTATAACGTTATAACGTTTTACGTTATATGGTATAACGTTATGAAGTATTACGGTATTTGGTATAACGATATAAAGTATTACGTTATACGGTATAACGTTATGACGTATTACGTTATATGGTATAACGTTATAACGTGTTACGTTATATGGTATAACGTTATGAAGTATTACGGTATTTGGTATAACGATATAAAGTATTACGTTATACGGTATAACGTTATGACGTATTACGTTATATGGTATAACGTTATAACGTGTTACGTTATATGGTATAGCGTTATAACGTATTACGTTATATGGTATAACGTTATAACGTATTACGTTATATGGTATAACGTTATAACGTATTACGTTATATGGTATAACGAAATGACGTTTTACGTTATATGGTATAACGTTATAACGTATTACGTTATA